>NW_009228859.1:27175-33836 GCF_000690835.1 Fulmarus glacialis | reverse complement strand
TCCCTACAGAAAGAGCAAAGCTGTAGCCATGACTAGAAAGTGATGTTGGCTACAACTTTGGTGTCTTTCAGCAGTTGTATGGAGTCTCTACAGAGGAAGGTTTTATGGTCAGGCCCTGGGCAGTCCAGTCACTCAGGGAGCATCTCCTATTGGTACGGTCTGGGCTGTCCAAGGCAGAGTCATTAGAAACCCCAAAAACTTCAGTGAAAGGAAGAAAAACGACCACAGAAACCCCATTTCTTATTATGGGTAACCTAACCTTGCAAGAGGGTCCACCTTTTTAAGAGCCTGAATCTCAGTATAACATTACAACATGGTTAGGAGCAAAGTTTCACTTCGTGCACAAGAAAGGGGAAATGAATACTTGGAGGTACTATTTATGCAGGTTTCTGCCAGAAGTATTAATTCCTTCACATCCTTTGGCAGAACTTGCCATGCTCTGAAAGCTTATAGCTTTTCAGGCCATGACCATGGATTGATGTAGGATGGAGTCCTTAATGGGCACTGTATGTGACTGTGCAAGGCAGCATGCTCGCCCATCTTTCCAATTATAATGTGAACCTGGAAAGCAAAAATTTATTTTTTTAAAGAAAAAAACTGTAAAAGAAAAAGAGATGTCCTTAAAGCACTGCAAGTAAGTGAGTAAATGGATGCAAGATGACATTCAAAGATGAAAGACATAATTTCTTCTTCTGTAAATACACTGTCAATTTAGGAATTTCACTTGTTGGGTAACAAACATTTGGATTTACAGAAAGAAACATGCTAATTCACTTTCCATGAGTTTCTGCAAAAAGACCAGCTGTGTATAGACAGGATTATTAAACCAGGCCACTGTTTTTCTAGTTGTGGTTCACAGAGTCCCCAAAACATTGTAAACTCATTCTAAAAGATTCACAGAGCACACCAAAAGCGAGCTCACTGTGTGTAGGCTTCAATGTCCTGTTCAAAAATCTGCAGTTCCACTGGAAAAGTTGAATGGAGTTACAAATGTAAAGGCTGCTGTTTCGGTTTGATTGCTAAGGTTTACTGACACCTCCCTTTATAGGTCCCCAGAAAGGAGACTAGGGTCAAGGGAGCTACATATATCTGGGGATTTGTGGCATCAATGGAACTGATTAAGAAAGAAAATGTGAAGTTGAGATGAAAGAATAAGAGAAGGAATGAAATGATGTAGGACAAACACTGAATGGAGATGGGACCTACCAGGCATAAAGGGCTTGAGATCTGACACAAGGAAGCCTGATGGGTTCTGCAATGGAAGTGCAGACAGTGCATATGCAGAATCAGGGTGTATTAAGATCAGGCAGACAGTTTAACCTTAGCCGTTTAGTAAAGCATTGCTACATGAAGAACAGCAGTTTGAAAGAAAGAGAGAAAGAAAGGGAAAAAATGCTTCTTATTCTGAGATTCTCAATCCTTCACTGAACTCCTTTCTCCAAATCCAAAACATCTTTTTCTTGAATCCTTGTTTCTTCTTTTGTTGAATCTTTTTTCCCCCTCCACCATTCTTTCAAGATAATCATCTTTACTCATTAAAGAAAAAAACCCCTCCTATTTCCACCTTCTCTACAACTTTATGCTTCTGCTTCTCCACTTCTGCTCTGTACCTTCACTTCTTTCATATCCTTTGGGTACTGGCTGAAGACCCAGTGCAGTGCTGTAGCTGCTTCCAAGCTGTGTCTGTGCTAACCGGCCAGCCAGAACCCCCTTGCCGATTGACCAGTTCGCAGGTCCAACAGATCACAGACCTCTGCATTCACAATGAAGCCTTTCCTTTCTGCTTGAAGAAATCCCTTTCCCTGACCTGTGTCCAGGCTTACAGACTTACTTGTATAACCTTTATCACTGCGATTTCCGAGTGCATTGAAAACAGAGCTATTTTCTACATTATGAGATTAACACCTTTGGAGTGACAATGAACAGAGACTTTGCAACATCAACAGTTCTAATACAGTTTCCATGAATAACTAGATCGATACGTATATTATCAACATATGGTATGGTATCATATGATATGGTATAGAATGGCTTTATTTGTGCATAGTATTTCCCGGGTCTGGATGGTGCCCTAGCATTTATTCATTGGTCAGTGGAAAGAAAGAAACCCAGACCCAGTTTCTGACTATTCTTATACAGCCTTTCCAAAATCCTTTGGGATGAAAGTCCTGAGCGACCTGGTCTGATCACGATGCTGACCTGCTCTGAGCAGAGGGTTGGACCACAGACCTCTGGAGGTCCCTGCCAACCTGAGCTATCCTGTGGTTCTATGATTTGCTCCCTTAAGAGAGCACAAGATGCAACCAGCCATTGTCCTCAGCAGTTGCAACACCACCATTTTTAAAAGCATGGAAGGAAAGAATGGGTGGATGGGCAGGGAGAAAATTCTAGTACAGTATGAAGTGAGGTCAAATTCAGACCTTAGAAATTAATGTAAACACACCTCCCTACGTTGAATTACTTCTTATTGGTTTTTTTTCCTATTTAAATACAATATATTCTTGGAAGAGAAAAAAGGTAGAAGGAAAACTGTTGTGGCAGTACATTACACAGGGACGAAAATGAGCCTGTATTTTTGTGAGTCATGAAAGAAAACGCTTAGCCAAATATCTGAAGGGAATCAGAATGGTGACGGTTGTGAGAGCACTATGCAATATATACGCAGTACATGCACACGATAATGAGTTAAAGATGGAAAAAAATATAAAATCTACTTGATGTTCCTTTAAATGGTTTACAGAATATTTGACATTATTTAGTTCAGATTTTTCTTCTGAATAATTTCTTAGATATGCTTCCCTTGGGTTTTCTTACTGGTACTGTTGCTCTCCAGGGCATTTCACCTTCTTCAAAGCATGTTGTTAGCCAACAATTTTTAGATCTCTTGCTCTCCGCTCCATTTAAAATATTATTAAAAGATGCTTACCCAAAGACCTTGTTTTTTCTGACTTAATGCAAATTCAGTTTCTTTTCTCCTGTGTCCTCTATCATTATATGGTTCAGCGGTGCCACCATACCAGTCTGTCATCAGGGCCACATTCTGACCTCAGTAATATTGGTGTAAATCCAGAATAAATCCACCAGTCTCAGTGGAGCTGCTTAGATTTACAAAAGGAATCTGAGAGCAGAATCTGGCTGTAGGCATTTGTTCTGGAGAGACAGAATAACCATCTTTTATTAATATTTCACAGCAGTCTGCAATTGAAAACAGTTGTCTCCCTCTCTCTCTTTTTTTGTGGGGGTGGGGAGATTATTGGCTGGATCCTGTTAGGGAAATCCTACAGGCTATTTTTAGCAGTAAGCTCTGCTGCTGCATTGTGGTATTGTACCAAGCACATGTCCTGTATGACCAGCAGCCACACATCTGAATTACTTGCACATCCTAAATCAATTTAGATGCTTGCAATAAATGAAAACATATATTTCAGTCTTTTCTTAAGTCAATTAATCCTGCTAGAAATAAATTTTACACTCAGTGGTGTGAATATTTTAGTATTTAAAGGTTTGGAGCAGATGCTTCTGCTGTGCAATACTGACCTGACCCGATTAAACTGATTTTTGATTCGGACAAATTCATACAATAAAATTACATTTTTAGTTATATTCTATTTTGGGAAAAATACTAATGTACTAGGAAAGGGATGTTTATATCTATGTCAACCAGAGGAGGCATCCTGAATACAGCTTCAGCACTTCACTTCAAAAACACTGTTTAGTTGCAACCCTGATATAGGTCATCAAAAAGTGTCATTATTATATAACATCTTGATTCTGTATAATAATAACATAGTAAAATAGATATATTTTATTTCTATTAACTGCAGTTTGGACTATGCAAACCTAAGCCTGTAGGGAGCATTGATAATTAGAATAAAACATTCATTGAAAGAGTGGCAGGCAGGAGGTACTTCCAGCTTTCAGCTAATTTTGTTAACATTTAACAAGTGTTTTCATTTAAATCCATTGGATATAACTGCCTACTCTGCCTAAGAGCTTCTGAAAGTCCTGATGCATGTACATTTAGCATCTGAACACCTTTTCTGTTGGGCAGGGGGATGGGAGGAAAAGTTTTCTTATCTAATGGTATAATGACCACTGGCAAACTGTACAATCTGGGTATGCAACAGACTGTAGAAGTTAAAACTTTGGGTGCCAAGAAAAGGAAAGCAAGGTATGTGAGCATGCACTTATTTGTGTGCATACTTGCTATTTCAAATAACTTATAAGCCCTGATGATAGAGCAGCGGTGCTTATGAACGGTACAGTGCAAATAACTGCAAAGAAAGGAAATTATTAACTGCTGTGACAGTGCCAGCAGAGATTTTAAGCTGTATTAGTTTATTAGCTCCGGATTTTCACTGGTTCTTTTTTCTTTAAAAGAAAACAAACCAAGAAAGTAAATACAAGAATTTATTGCTAATGAACTATTTTGTTTGTTAGATAATAATTTAGCATAAACTTAGTCATGCAGCACATAGGTATTATGCTTGCATTCTCCTTATGCTAAATGTAACTGGTTTACTATCATTTTGGCTTAAATAGCAAGATCCCAAAGGATCAGTTCTAAAGTGCATGAGCTAAGAAATATGGCAGCATAAATATTTCTAGAGCAGCATAATTTCTGGCTGGCTTCTAACTGAATTATCTCAGAACCTTAACTTTTCATCGCCCACAATGTATACAGACTCTTATTCAGTAGAGTTTTTAAACACTTTATTAAAGTTCAATATCCATTCAAGAACTTTGCTGAATAAGGGCGGTATTGAGCATGTTGTTGAATCTGGACTTTAATTTTGTATTTTCTTCACTGGCTGACTTTTCAGTAGTAGGCTAACACAATTTTCCCAGAACTGTATTGGCATCCCCAGTAGTGGTGGCACATAAGAAAGAGGTTTTGAATGCCAAGTTTTGCAGCTTGAAGAAATTGTTAATTTGAGTCCCTTTCAACTGTAAGGGGAAGAAAAATCCAAATGTTTCCCAAATGAAAATGGTTCACAGGGGTAGGGAAAATATTTTTTGTTCCAGACATTTCTGAGGGAAATGCAAACAACAAGTAAATAAAAAAAATAATTTTTCAGTGTTTCAGGCTTGGTTTGAAAGCCTTGAAAATTGAGTTTAGCTCGAGCCTACTCGCTAAAATTTCTCTTTTGCTCCCAATACACAGCTACAGAGCTATGTGATATTGATAGCTGTTCCGTATAAGGTTGTTCTGTCCTTGAACAAATGAGCGTAGAAAATTCAAAAGGAACCTTGCATTGCAGTCTAACAACAGGATTTGGTCCTAATTGAGTAGTGGGTGGAACTTTTCTTTTTAATGAAAAAGGACTCTGGCTGCCACTGTTGCAACTCTCTGAAACTTTCATCTGATATGCTTTAAGATCTGGAATTAATATAGTATTAGTTAAGCAGTACAAATACAGAGTGGCATTTCCATTTCAAATTTTATTTTAAAAGGTTTTTCTGAATGATTTTCCTTATACTGCTGTAAATATATAACCTTTTCTTGTTATATATATGTTAACAGCCTTAACTGACCTTACCCACTAAAGAAAGAGAAAACAAGTGATTCAATAATAGGACTGAATTTTTTCTAGCCATAAAAGCTTTAACAAGACACCACCCAATTTCCTTCCTTCTGTAGAGCTAATTGTATTTATTAGTGTAATTTCTTGAGAATTCATTTTTGCCTTATCAATATCACAAGATGTACCTTGTAAGTCAAAATGCAGAGTCTCCCAGAGGAAAGGGGAATTAAGATCCAGAATTTTCATTGTGCTCTAACTGTCAAATAAAATCCAGTTGTGCTATAGTATGCATGACATGGAACAGTATAACTTGCATTTGTTTCACTTACTGTTTCTTATTGTGCTGTCTTTGTGCTGAAGGTGTTGTGTATGACAGTCTGATGCTGAAGCACCAGTGTATGTGTGGCAACTATGCTAATCACCCAGAACATGCTGGAAGGATCCAAAGCATCTGGTCAAGGCTGCAAGAAACTGGGTTGCTAAACAAGTGCGAGGTAATAAAAAATAAAGACCAGATACTTGACTTGTTAAACTAAATGGCAAATTTATTAAATCCTAAATCTGTCTTACTTCTATAATAAGAGAGTAATTTGTCTTAGGAATTATTTGGACTTAACTGACAATATTAAAATAATGCATTTTAGGAAAGCACATTTCTCAATCAGAAAACAAAAAATATACACAATGAAAGTAATTTATCCACGTGCATCAGAATATAAAATCTAGACATGACTGTGTTACTCACCTTGATATAGGAAGGTAGACAAGCAGTAGTCAAATGGCAAGAGCAGTCCTTTCAATAGCACAGTTCTTAACTTTTTCAAGCAGCTAAGGATTTTACTTCTGTAGTAGCATAGAACACTGCTTTTTTTAATGTAGTTTGTATCACTCCATAAGCACATGGCATCTTGTCTTATTTCAGCTCTAAAGTCTGTTTTCATTGCATTTTCATTTGCCTGGTGTACAATGGGTACCAAGTCAAAACCCGAGACATTCAAGCGCAATCTTCTAGATAGTATCAGAGCAAATGTGGAACTTTATTCTGCTTTGATTTCCCTCACAAAACTGCGTATTAAAACTTCCTACTTAAATCAAATATGGGTTCTGAGGTTCATATATGACTTGGGTTACTAAAA
>NW_009228859.1:20936-27144 GCF_000690835.1 Fulmarus glacialis | reverse complement strand
CCTCCCATTCACTCTTCCCCATCGGTTGTGCAGCACTGTCAACTCCCGCAGAAGCCTGTGGCAATTGAGCGTGCTTACTGCATTGCAGCACAAGTTAACAAAGTTCAACACAAATTTGCTTATGTTTTGCAGGATCCCAAAATTGCCAGGGCTCTTATGCTCTGTTTTCTTTAATTACTATTCTTTATATATATTCTATATATATTTTTAAAAACCCAAAGGATCTGGTACAATATGTCCCTTTGATTAGCTATTAGTGACTGTCCACGAAGATTTTCTGCAGGTAGCCTAGCGTACTGGGCAGTGAGATATTGCAAGCACTATAAATGGATTTGTTGTATACACTCATCTAACTAGATGGCAGCACTCTAACAGGCTAATTCTTTTTTTAGCTTGGATAATTTTTTCAATCTTCAAGAAGACTTTCTTTCAGCAAGGCCCTTAAGGCCACATATCACATGATGGTTTCACTGGTGGGATCACATACTTAAGGAGTAAGTTAAACACGCAGCCAAGTGCTTTACTAAAATAAGACCTAGTTACCTTCTTGACTCAGGACCCATATTATAAGGAAAAGACAAAAAAGAGAGAAAATAAGTAAAACACAATGTGCTACTATGTATTGCTTTCTTCAGTAATGAACAGATATTGCTGAACAGTAAATTGTGTGGATCTGCAAAAGATGTAAATAGGAAAAGTGGTTTAGGCTAGTCTGAGGTGCATGCAGTCCAATAGTTTCCTGGAAGATTTAAAGTTTCCTCTTGCAATTCTGCAATTTCAAAACCTGAAATATAGCCTATTAGGTCTCGCAAAATCCAGTGAGTGGGCAGACAGGAAATAAGTCACTTCATGTCGAATGGCATTCAGTTAATTTTGACTCCCATTGTGTGCTTTGAAATGAGGCTGGAATGTGAAACGAGCTGTCAAATGTAAACTCTGATGATAAAACTTTCAGGAACCTCAGTGTGATCAGGTGCCCAGATCTGGTGTTTATCTTGATCCTCTTAGATAGCTAAGGACAGGATTATATTTGGTGATGCAATTTGTCCTTTGCTTCACAGAATTCTCTAGCACTTGTTTGACATCAAACACGTCCTTAAATCTGCTCGCTTTTCAAAATAAGGAAGGCTGCAGTGACACACTTAATTGGTGCTCTGATTCTTTAGAAAAGTTATTCAGCTGAATATATGACTTGTGTCACTAAAGGAGCGGTTATTGCTTTATTCAAGAAATAAAGCCGCATTCTGGAATATAGCACACTGAGGATGCGGAGTCAAAGCATCCCGGGCAACTGCACTGACTCTTTTGCTGACTTCTGAATGCCCCCTCATGGACATTAATATTTCTTAATATAATTTCTCAATATAATTTCCCACAGTTTCTGTCAGAAGGAGCGGGGAGATCACTGGTCACGTTTTGCCATGTGCACTGCCTCATGCACCAAGCCTGAAGGGCAGCTTAGGAACAACAACCCGCAACAGCCACTTTGGAAATCCTCTCAGTAACTGTGAATCTTCTTTTTTTCTTTTTTACTAAGACAATAGTCCCACGAGAGGGCTGCAGTCCCACTCTTTGTCTGATGAGGAGTTTCAGGATCAAAGCTAGTTCAGTCAGAGGTAGCTCAGATCTTGTTACCTTACAATGTGTGTATCCTTAGCCACAGGCTTATGCCAGGGGGCCCTCCCTGTTTTCTTAATCTAACACGAAACCCTTGTGAAAATGAACAATCTATATCTATATGATCTTTGTTATCTATATCAGGGAGCAAAATGTGGTTCCTAAATCATGTGGTGTTGATTAACCCCTCTCATGCAGCTCAGGTCTATGGCCCTGGAAAGACGACTGGCCAAGTGCACAGAGAACCATCACCTCTAACTGGGCATGGGATGATGGAAGTCATATACACGGGGCTGACACCATGCTTGCTGTAGTTAATAGATTAATCTAGGTAGAATAATCTAGACTTAATCTATTACCTATATATATTGCTCATATTGCCGCCATATATAGCATTTTTAAAATATAACTTGGTAAAATCCTAACAAGGTTTGACTGGGGCACTCAAAGTTCTGTCTTCACCACAAAATAAAATGTGCCTGGGACTGTTCCCCACCTCTGTGGCCAACTGGCATGGAAAGGCCCATGTTCATACTACCAGGAACGCTCCCTGGCCCATGCCAGTGATCAAACCATGTCTGGGAGTTGTTCGGGAGAGTGCTAGTTGCTGCTCAGCCAAAACGGTGTGAAGGACCACTTTAGCAATTTAATAGTACAGATGATTGCGTTCCTCTGCCTGGGAATGTTTCCTGGCACTGCTTAATTTACTGCTGCAGATACAGCCAAAAGGACTTGTTTCTCCAGACTGTATTTTGTCTTTCTAGCTATAGATATTTGAGCTCTAGAGTTATTCAAACAACATTTTAGAGGATTTTTGCTAAATTGAGAAACTAGTTACGGCTTTCGGAATTTTTTTTCATCATATCACTCTTCCAAATAGATAGATTGCTTCCCCCATCGGCTTCCCCAAGACAAAGGAGAAACACATTCAGACCATGGCCAGCCCTGGAGAGCTGGATTTGAGAGACCAGTCCCTGACTCTGGCTAAGTCCAGGGCAAGAGAGTGGAGTAATTTCCCCCTGTAGTGGACTTTTTTATAGTCCTGGTATATATGTATTGGAAAAAAAAATTCTAATATAATTATTTTTGCATTAGTTAAAAGTTTTGTGTATGTTTACTGAAATGCCTATTCTGTGTTCGTTAAAGGCTGACAGATGTAGAACAGAGTTACCAAATGCAGCAGCAGAACAGGGGAGCTAAAAGATGCAAAGATTGGCATAAAAGCATCCATTATCTTTTTTTGCAATTTTCTTTTGATAAAGAGCAATGCATAGCTGCTCTACCTTTGGGACAAAGAAGGACTGAATTATGTTTTGGTAGTGGTGTCTGCTTTCTACTTGTTCTAGGGAGAGGAAGTATTTACATAACTCCTTTGGGGCCATAATTTATGCACACATGACTGACATTAGGCTACACGGATCAGCACAGTTTTAGAAAAGAAAAGAAGAATGTAGACACGGTCCCACTTTGTGCCCCCACCTCTACTTCCTGGAGGGACTGTGGTCCAGCAACATTTTTCTTTTCAGCCTGGATCAGATCTGAATTTTGGTAGTTTTCTGGATTAGGGAGACATCTTACATCTCCTGCTGTCCACATCTCATGGACTGAAGGGGAGAGAAGGAAAGAATTTAAAGATTTAAAAACCTTTGAGTCTCCCAGATCACATGGACTGAAATATATGAAAAAATTCCATCCTCTGAACCTCAGTTTACCACTAAAGAAGAAATAATACAGGAAAAGTTAGTCTTTAAGAGCAAAAATCTTTGTAGTGTTGAACATATTCAGGTTAGGCACTGAAGGACCAAAACACATGAAGAGAGTAAATGCATCTCTATGTGGGTGCATGCGTGTCAGAGATATGCTTGCAATTCCCGCATAATGGAGAGAGAGCAAGCGATGTGGGTGTACTGACTGGCAAAAGATCCATGTGTGTATTTTTAAATTTTAAATTTTATCTGTGTGTATTTTTAAAAACAAGAGAGAATTTAACAACTATGAGAAATCCCAGAAAAGTAGAAAAAACTCTGAAGACCTTGTTTACAAACTAGATAGCCTAAGGGAATTTCAAATCTCCATACAAATAGCTGCAGTGAAAGCAATGGACACCTTACACTGAGAGACCCGAGTGAGAAATATTCCTTAAGCTATGTCAACAATTCCTGTTAGTTTAGCAGAGAGAAACAGGCAGTGTCACCTTTGTCTTTTTGAATCTCTGACTGTGCAAGAGTTTAGTCTGCTGAAAGTTTAACCAAAGTCTTCAGGTTAATAGAGGTTATCTGTGTGAAACGTTAATGGTCTATTTTAAACAGAAGACCAGACTAGACAGTTGTCTTTGACCTTAAATTCTGTGAAAGGTGAAAGCATTTTCCCATTGTGGGGAGAATAACTTTCTAGTTCTAGACTGATTTTTAGAAGCACTCAGGTGCAGTATTTTGCTCTCCTGAGATGTATAAATGTCTCTGTTGATGAGGGAACTGCATATGTCAGAGGAGAAAGCCAACACACAAATTGTCATGCACATTAGAAAAGGGTGACTTGCCTCCTACTAAGGATGTAGTAGATGGATGGATGTAGTGCTCAAATCCCCCTGAATGAAACAAACACTGTTCATAAGTTCTCCTATGCAATTTCTCCTTTTTTCATTGGCTTTATGCCAATTTTCTGCTTTCTACTACATTTTAGGCTTTTGATACTACCATGGCCGATGAAAATTAAGAAAGACACTTTAAAATGAAAAAGATGTGGATAAAAGTGTATGTGTAAAGTTATACAAATGCATATGTTCTGTTGTCTGATAACTCATGCCAGTGGGAGCCAGAAACTACCACTTTGCATAACTGAAGTTACATGATTCCAGATTCTGGCAACAGACTATGACATGTGCTTTCGTAGATCTGCTAAATCCTGACATCATTGTGTAAGAACTGTTCTTAGCAATTATTACAGTTACTTTTTAATACCAATTATTTTTTCTTCTTTGTAGAGCCTTAGATAGTTGGAATTTTAATATTATTGAAAATGGCTTCACAGGCAGAGATGCTGCAAGGGTGTGATGAAAGGAACAGTAAATGAGGAGATGGGAATGCAGAAACAGCGTAGACTTGTGCACTGTTTACCCTTCCCTTTCTTCCTGCCATTTACTGTGTAAATGTGTTTGTCGGTGCTCAAGGTTAGAGCTGGAGAAGCCGTGGAGAAAGAGCAGCTTTGGGCTGTGCCTGCCCTGGCAGTTCAGCTGTTGGCTGCACTCCGAGGATCTCACTGCTGGGAGCAGCCTGCAGTGGGGCGTCCTGTTCGGTCCTACTTGATTTCTGCACTAAACTTGTTTCTGCACAACCTGTTTCTGCCCTAGAGAATCTGGCTGGCAGTATTGGCAAAATCTTTTGGGGAGGCCACTTCCAGACCCTACCCTGTTAGTGCAAATCACTATGTTCCATAGGATGTCACAGAGCTCCCCGTTGCAAGAATAATGGCTAGCTGTGGGTCTTTTTATAGTTAAAGGGATATGGCATTTAACAGCACTTTAAAGAGAGCCAGACAATTAACTCTCTTAAACATCTCTTAAAGAGTTTTTGTATAACTTGTAGAAAATATATGACTAGAGAGTGAGTATTTTACTCAAGGTTCTTTGATGTGACCTTCATAAAATACCTCTTTACTTTTCTTATACATTTGTTTTAGCTGTCCTAAAAGCCAGCCTCCTTTCCCAGTTCTGCTGTGGAGGATTGGGTATATAGATTTTAAAGCAGCTTATTAGAAACATAGACCTTAATGAGAATGGATGGACGAATAAATGTTACCAGTCACCTCACTTGTGAAGAAAAACATTTTATCTGACCCAGAAGAACCATTACAGAGTTTACTGACTCCATGAAGTAATATAATGTGCTGATCTTGATTGTGCAACTGTGTGTTAAAAGGATGTGAGTGCACTGCTACAAATTCTCATGTGAGACTGGGAGAGGCTTGAAGAAATTAGAGATGAAAAAGGCTTTATTAAGTCATTTAGTTCTTGGATCATTCCCTAAAATGTTTTTTCCACTGCTGTGTCCAGTCAAGTTTTAAACACTGCAAGAAATAGGGCTTCCACCATTTCCCTGAGGGGGAGCTTGTTCCACAGTTATCTAGATCTAACTCTTAGGACATTTTTTGTGATTAGTCAGAAAAAATTGCCACTGCTTAACTCAATATAAATTGTGCATGGTTCTTCTGACCCCCCCCAGGCAGCTCCTTTCTTCTGAAGTGCACATTCTCTTTAATATTTATAATATTGCTTTCTTCTCCTAGTGAGGAGGTTGGTGCCTTCTGATGTGCATGAGTAGGTGATGGATATAATATGAATTACAACTTAGCCTCTAAGAAAGCTAGAATTGAGTGTATTTCTAGAATTGAGTGGTATTTCTGTAGCAGGTTAACCAGTCTGTTAAAAATAGGATGGTCTATTTAGATAACTTCTGTATCTGTTTATCCATAGACCTTGACAGTCGGACAGATGCACAGTCTAAGTTGTGAGAGGTTTTGCCCCAGGTGTTCATAAGGACCAGCTCTGCAAATAGAGTCCAAGACCTTAAAAATAACCTGTTTTCTTTCTACG
>NW_009228859.1:0-20906 GCF_000690835.1 Fulmarus glacialis | reverse complement strand
TTGGGATCAGAACTTTGTTGACAGTGCTGTTTAATATGTCCAAACCTGAACAAAATCTGCTTCGTGTTGCTGTGTCTGCAAAGGCTGTGCAGCACCAGCACAATCAGAGAAGTAAATATTTTTATGACAAGCTGTAACTCCAAATACATAGAAGGAACAGATCTGCTGAATAAGAAAATGTTAGTTTTAATCTTTTCTTCCTTCTTTCCTATCTTTCTTCCTTCCTAAACTGATTAAATTTCAATGGATTTATAGAAAGACATCCCAGATTTTTTAACACTGATTTAAATGGGGAGAGCATAGGCTGGAGAAACACTTAGAGAGACAAACTCCACTTACAAAAATGTAAGGAAGCAAGTTGAGTCAGCATGTGTAACAGCAAAAATGATCCTGGGATATTGAATATAAATAAAAAAAAAAAAAAAAAAAAAAAGAAATATTTCATTAAAGCATTTAAACTTTAATTTTCTTCTTTTCTCTGGCTCTCCTCACTGTGATCATGTTCTTCCTAGCAGCATAAATCACAAGTACTAGTAGTATGCAAAAAACATTAATCCTCATTCAGAACACATCTGCAGCTTACAGGTGTGAATAAGTTTTTGCTCTTTAAACTAGAATTTTTCTAGCCAGCTTTCTTACTTAAGAAATAGTTCACCTTTTGGTCTGTATCGCTTAATATAATGTAGAAAAGAGGCAGAATCTTTTCTTTTTCTTGTCTGTGAAACCCTGTATTAACTCTGCTAAGACTTAAGTGAAGCATTTGTGATAAACCACACGCGCATTTGTTTTTCATATAGCATTACTTTAATAAACAAATCAGTGTCACATTCCTGCATGACGCAATTTCAACCCATTATTAATCATACTAAATGTTATTTCGGACCTTTACTTCTTTTTTTTTTTTCTCCCTAAATATTGTCAGTGGAATATTGTAGGCCTCTGCTGTTTTCTTTCAGCGAATTCGAGGTCGAAAAGCCAGTCTGGAGGAAATACAGCTGGTTCACTCTGAACATCATTCACTGCTGTATGGCACCAGCCCCCTGAACAGACAGAAGCTGGACCCCAGGAAACTCCTAGGTCTGTACAGGCCTCTATTCTACTGAGAACAGCACATTCCAGCACTGTCATTAGTCATAGCTGGTGTCAGTTTAAAATACTTGGCAAGCAGTGTGACAAAAATTCACTTTTTCCAAATGCATTGCTATGTGGAAGGAGAATGTTACAATGGAAGCCAAATATAGATTAGCAAAATGCACAGGCTGGAAAGCAGCAACAGAAATTTCTCCTCATTTGCTTCAAAAATCATCGAAGTGTTAACCCTTTACTGTAATTTGTTCTCCATCAGAGGTCAAGGGCAATTTTGAACACAGTTGGTCTTCTATCTCCTTGTGTTCTTTGATTTGAAAATGGGAGTTTAAGATACACTTGCTTGTCAGAATTGCTTGTTTGCTGTTCTCATTTGCTTTATTTCAATTATTTCAGCCATGCTGAGTGCAGATACCATGCCTAAGTCTTGCTAATAAGTGAACTTTATTTTAATGCCTTCCCATTATGCAGGATATGATATCTTTCTGAATAACACGGGGTAAAAAACACATTAAAATATTAAATGGACCTATGGGTGTACAGAATAGCAGAAAACTGACAGGATTTTCACATCAAATATCTTCATGCACAGCCAATGCTGAGTCTTTGGTTTTTATAATAGAAAAGTAGGGTTAAATTGAGCTCTGCCATGAGTGTAGCATGAAGCAGATCTACTTCTCAGACCTGCTACAGAGAATGTGAAAGGAAACACACAAAAAAGTAGTGCATTTTGGAAATAATCTGTGAGTGAAACCCTGCCCTTTATGTCCCAGCACACTGGATGCAACACTGTAATTCTCAGCTATTTTTATCACACTTCTTATTCTAAGATGTGGAGCTTTTCCTAAATGTAATGAAACCCAACCCAAACAAAAACAACACTAGCCATCAAAAGAAATTGCTGCCACAGTTGTAGTAATACATAGCAATTATTTTGCTTTGGAAACTAATGAGAAGAGTTTTCTGTAAGGCAGACTATTGCTTCAGTGAGTTATAAGAGTAGAAAAGACAAAAGTCTTGATCATAATGTTATCTAAGTTTATACATCTTCTTAGCCAAGGCAACACCAATACTGACAAATACTTACAGTATGATAGATTCTCAGGAGCTTACATTTCCAAAGTAGGAAATCCCCCTTTAAAAACAAAACAAAAAAACAAAACAAAAAAGTGTTTCCAAGAAAAAGCTCTAAATTCTGCAAAATGAAAATTTGGAAACATTTTGATTTGAGTTCATCAACATTGTCAAAATGTTCCATTTTGATAGAGTCAAGCATTTCATTTAAATTTTGTTGGTTTTGATTCATTTCATTTTAATTTTCACATTATTTAATATAACATACATTGATAGAAAATATTGTTCCCATTTTGGACCTCAGTGGTTGACCACCATATGGAATGCAGTGTGTAGTTGCAGCTACGAGGTGGAAAAAGGAATGGACCCAGGTACCCTCACTGTGTTTCTGCCTATGTATAAAGAATGCAGAAAGCTTTCTTTACTCAATCTCAGAAAGCCATTTCTTTGCCCACAGTTCTTTACTCGACACTCTTTGCCTTTTTTATTTGACACTTAGTCCAAAACATTTAGTCTCTAAATTTATATCAGGATCATACTCCTAGCATATATTTTGAGTGTATCCTTGGCTTAATGCCCTTTTCTGCCTCTGTTTCCAGGATGTTTTCTTGCTGCATCTCACATGGCCTTTTACCAAGACAACAGTCAATGAAACACCCTTCCCACATGCTTTTGCATGTGCCTGTTTTTTGGCTGCAAGCTCTAATCATTTGAGCTTCCAGACTCTTGTATAAAGGAACTTAATTCTCTCTTACATTTTTCCAATACCCTCTCTCACATCTTTCCATTTTTCCTTTCATTATCCCCAGTTCAGTGAGGTTGAGCCTAACCAATCCTGACATTAAAATTAACATCTTGGTATAGTACAGAAATTCAAAATGATGTGTAGCAAAGGAGAAAAATCTAAAGGAAATATTTCTCATCAAAAATGTCATCAATAACAACATCATCTCATAAAACATTTCTATTTCAATGAAAGTGCATTTTTTTTCTACATTTGTTCCAGCATATTATGGCTTTGCATCCTAATGAAAAGGAGGACCTACCCATCCCTTCCCTTACTCCTCTACCCACACAAAAAGACAGAGGCTCCGTTTGTTCTCCACTTGTGCTCCAGAAAAGCGTTTCTTCCCTGTCCCTGTTCAGAAGAGTACATCTGCTTGGTCTGAAGCTCTTTTTTTTTTGCTAACAAGCAGGTTCTGTATCTTTCAAGCAGAAAAGAAACACTTGAAGGAATGAAATTTAAGTATGACTAGGGCTAGAAATGTCGATAAATGCTTATTTCAGTGTCCCTGCTCAGGAAAAAAACTCTGTTCTGGAAGACTGCAAAGCAAAATGGCTGTAAACTACTGAAATCAGTGAGAATTATGCACGCAATTATAATTCACATATTCTTAATGCTTTCAGAGTATAAACTGGCTTGAACTCTTGGCTTTATTTTCCCTGCATCAAGGCCTACAAACGTAGCTATTGCAAATGATCACTTCAACTTCTGCACTATTGCGTAGTTTGAGCTTTTGACTGATCGTATTTCAGTGTGGTGTGTTAAGCAACATGTTATGTTGCATTACATTGTCTTGACATGAAGGAAACTAATATGCAGACTATGTGTCACGTCACGTTACGGTTTCATGTGACAGAATACAACCTTTCAAACGTCTTTGAATAAGCTCAAGGGCAGAACAGTTATCAAACAGGTCTTACAAATTTATTTGCTTTTTTCCCTCTCCAGCCATAATTAAGAAAATGTTTCTAAAAAGCAAGTTTCCAATGGTTACAAGTTTGTAAAAGTGAGAAATATACTGTTGACACATCCCTGAGAGTGGGGCAGTATTTAGAGTACAACTAAAAGATGCATTCACAGAGCATCTGTGCAATTGCAATTTCAAGTTAGTAAAAAAATGACCACTTAGCAGAAATGGCTTCGTTCTTGAGGGATGACACTGAAAACATTCAGGTTCCGCAAACTGTGCCTTTTCACAAGTGAACACACTTTTTAGTTTGTTTATTTTTTTGAAAGAGAGTTTTTGCCCATCACTTTTCCTGCTCATCAGGCTCTCAGTCCCCAGCTGTCAATCTCCTAAGCAGCTTCCTTGACTTCTGTAGGGGCCCTGACCTCAGTCAACGATGGGTGCCTCAGCACCTAATTCGACTAACCAGCTTCTACTGCATTTGTGGGTTGAAATTTTAAAATACAAATCTTGGATTATTCTTCTAGCTCTATCAGTAAATTGTTGTGCTGACTCTTCTCTAAAAGACCTTTTTTCTCAAGTGATTTGCTGGTGACTGCACATTCTGTCCTGATGTAAAGCGAAAACCAGTATGATTATTTAAAATTTGTCTTCTATCTTACTTGAAGTATCCCGATTTCTTTTTCGTTATTATTCTGGAGGTATCCTTGGGTGTGGAATGGTGTTACTGTAAAATGATTGCTATTTACCGAGTTCTGCTGGGACATCAACTCCAAACATCATGGGAAATTCTCATCTCGATTCATTTTCAGGGTTTGCTTTTTGCTACTGATTTTCATTTATGGCAAAGAGTGTTGTGAGCTCTTTTCTCTTTGTGAGGTTAGCTAAGTGATGGTCCCACTCTCTCTTAGTAGAATCTTTCCTCACTGTTCTTTTCAAGAAATCTCATTTTTTTTCTTGTTCTGCAAAGTCTGTTATCTGCTTTTTCTGATTATCGTGCAATAAGAAGTGAGTATCCTGGCAAGTTTCTTGATACACTAAAAAGGCTTCGTGCTTGTTTCCCCCCATTTTAGTACTATCTGTTGATTGAGTTTAGCGTCCTTCCTCATCATCTGCTTTTCTGTTTTCATTCGGGTCGGTGTTTGTTGTTTTTAATAGTGTTTACCATGCACAATGTGCCTGGCTGCAGGGAGATAAATGAGAATTCATCTGTTCTCTCTTATGTCCCAACTCTGCAATGGAATTTAAGAAAAAAGGCCTAGTCATTCAATATTCTAAAAATGCCTTCTTTTATCTCAAATTACAGCTTATGTTTCCATTAATGTCTCCTGGCACTTTAACAGCACTAATTTTTTAGTTATCTGCTCAAGACTTTTTGATCTTCCCCGCAGTAAAAAGTGAAAAATTGCTGTTCTCATTGGTCCCTGGTTCTGCTTAGCAAGAGATCTGGAAGCTCCTCCTGTACCTCTACTCTGACGGTCTCCTGCAGCCAACATTTCCTTGCATGTCTGGGGCCGTTAGGACTCACAGTATGAGAATACTCTGCATAGCTGCTGCACCTGCATTTCCCCTGGTAGCTCCACAGGAGGTTTTGTTTGGCTTCTCTCACACACTGTGCAAACTGATCAAAGGCTTCTAGCCGGTTAAAAATGCATCTTGGATTTTACTCGAAGTGTAAAGCACTTTCTTCGTCTCAGACCTTGCAGTCTGGTCTCTTGTACTTCAAAGATGATGGCTTATAATTGTCTTTATGCATTTCATTGGCACCTGCTAAACATGAGTAACTGCAACGTTCGCCCCTTCCATAACAATGGGTGGCTCCTCTAGGTAACTTGAGTGATTCACTATCTAACGTTTCCTCCAGATGGCAAAGTTACAAAGCCAGTTCTGTGATACGGCAGGGGAAAAGCTTATGTTCTTTTCCACAGCTGCCTTAGGATCAGATTACATACTGGGATAGGAACTGCATCAAGTCCTGAGATCCTTACCCGGTTTTCATATTGTCCTTATCAAGACAAACAGTGAGTTTAGTGGTACAAAAAAAGAAAACATGAATGAATAAAAAGTGAGTATAAATATTACGATAAACCCTATCACATTACCTAATGTAGAGAGCAGACTAAGCTAGAAATTAGATTCTAAAGCCTATTAAGTTTTTGTTCCCTTTAGTAGAATGTATTTACTGAGTAATACTGAAACAAATAGTATTTCATTTTATGTTTTTAAAATATCAATGTATTGATGGTATGGAGATGAAACGAATAGCATTTTTGCATAGATAGGAAGACTAAGGCTGCGATTTTCAAAGGAGAAACTTCTTTGGAGAGATGAAGTTAAGAAATTAGTTACCAGTTTCATGTAAGCTTAATGAGGTTCCCTCTGTTGTCAATGAAAAGAAACAGGCACTTCTCGAGTATAATTCATCCCACCAGCCATCTAGGCTGGGTAGAGGTGCCTACTCCTCTGGCTGTAGAAGAAGCTGAGATGACTAGCTTAGACAAGCTGCTTATCAGCTACAGGTATCGGGATGATTAGTCGCCCTAGTTCAGAGTGACTTTCTGTGGAGATTCGATCATTATACACCTTTGAAACTACTGCTTACCAATCTTAAGATTTGTCACTGTTGCAAAAGAGTACCCTAAATGTCCCGTGGCTGATTTGCTTTCTAATTACTATTAATATTTTTTATTCTAATATATGGCATTTTCATTGTGTGATACTGAAATATGAATTACAGTAAAGTGATTACTGTTCCAGTATTTAAATATCTTTTTGAAAAATGATGCTCACTGTTTCTTTTTTTCTTTAATATATAGGAAACGTGTCTCAAAAACTCTTTTCGTTGTTGCCTTGTGGGGGACTTGGGGTAAGTAGATGTTTGTTTTTTCGCAAGAGGGACAGCACGCAACATATGTATTCATTCATGAATTCTTTAGCACTATTGCATTATCAGTTCAAAGTCTGCAGAAGCTGATAAAAAATGTGGAGATGAAATCTGAGCCATTATCATACTGTGTTTTCAAAGACACAGAAGACAGTACATTACAATAAGCATATGGAACAGTTGGATAGGAATATATTTTGTGATAATGTGCACACTTCTTAGTTGTCCCACTTTGGGTTTTTCACATGAGCTCTATTTTTGCGGAAAGTAACGTGTGCAATTGTTACAGCAGAATGAGCTTTGGAGAAGCTGGTTTGTGTACTGCTGAAAGGTAAATAATATAGCTTCACATTTCTCAGAAAGGACAAAAAAATTACCAAAGCTAACATTTAGCATGAGAAGTGCTCACTAGCTGCTAGCTAATAACTTGGGTGTTGTTAAACTAATAAGTTACTTGAGCATTTTTATGTCCTGTTTGAAATGGATTCATTCTGAAATACAGGCTTGCGAGTATTAGGACACAGTAGACAAAAATCTGCAGACAAAAATCTGTTGCAACACTAGGTAAAAGAATTAATCTAAGTTATTGAAAAACATGTAGAATGGAGAATTTCTATAGATGTTGGTATCATGCTCCTATTAAATTCTAGTGAAGATAATACCAGGGAGAAATAATTTTTCACATACAGAGGTTTTTCACACAAAAGTATTCTACACTTTTGGTCCAGCTGTGTCCATGATTTACTGATGTCACCTATATCAAAGTGAAAGGATGATATCACTAGATATTGATGGGCTGGCTGCCTGATGCATAAATATTTTAGTTCCCTTTCACTGTTTCTGAATATGCAGAAATAAAGCCACAATCTCTGGAGGTCAACTTCCAATGCAACCTTCTAAAATTTTATTTACTTTTATCCTTCACAAAGGATAAACTCCCTAACATACTAGTCTTGTTTATAGTGGGTTTTTTTTGTTATGAGATACCTGACAGAAGAAACACTCATTTTGTAAGGTTTTAACACACGAAAAAGAAAAATTCCATTTTAGCTTTCAGTTTTTAGTAATTTTTGAGGATTTCTGAACTATGAGTTAAGGAACAAAGAATCAGGAAGTGGTAATCATTCCAGCTCCTCTACTGTGGACTTAGCTTGCTGAGGATTCTACCTAAAATTTGGAACTTGGTGACTAGCAACTTGCTAATTTTGAAACTTGGGGGTCATTTCTGTATGTGGATCAGCTAACATTACACATTGACACATAGTCATGCATGTCCATCCGCACCTCTGTGCACTACTGTGTGCACATATGCACACACATGCGCATATATGCACACATTTCTGTATAAAAAAAGGTAATTTTTCACACTGTTGTTGCAGTTATTAAGACGTTTAGAGAAAATTGAACAAGAGATGAATAAAGTTGAGAAAGGATGTTGTTCAGGCTTCTGAGTAAAGAGGACCTGATGTAAAATTTCTTGTCAAATCTTTTTCAGGGCTTTCGAAAGTAAATAGGACTGTGGTATGCTTTGAAAATTAAAATATAAGACTTTTCTATGAAACAAGTTATTGTGGTATTAAAAAATCGTGAATAGAGATGTGCTTTGAAATCCTTCTACTAATGAAAGTATGTTGTCCATTCTAAAGCTAAGGCAAGTCAGAAATGCTCAGTATAACTTCATTTTTTTAAGCATTTAAATTTATCTACCCTTTTTTGAGTCTGTTTGCTTTATTTTTTATTTAAAATAATGGAAATTGGATTAAAGAATACGTTGTAGAAATTGATTTTTTTTTTTTCCTAGTTGGTTTGCCTTTCTACATATTATTATTGTCAGGCTTGCTGTGAGGCTCTTTTAAAGGAATGGGTTATGACCTTTTTCAAGGTAAATAATCAGATTAGGAGCTCTCTTTCAGTGATATTTAGCTGTCTGTTGGTTAAGATGAGCTTTGGGAAAGGGAGCTGCTTCAAACTGTGTGGAAAGCAATTCTTAAATTTACTTTTAAAAATGATTGTGGAAAGAAAGAAGCAGCATTGCTACTTAGTAGCTTTCAACTTAATTGAGGGTTATAAAGCAGTAATCAATGTAAAGCAGTAAGAGTAGTTCATGCAAAGATTTTAAGGAGGGATGGAAGAATTAATTTTTTAAATTTTTGTTCTCATTTATTTTATTGCTTGCTTGCTTGCTTATTTGTTTGCTAAAGAATACAGTGAGAAAGTATTAAGAAAAAAAAGAATTCCATTCTTGCAGGAGACTTTATGGCTGCCCCTTGAAAGATGGTTTTCAGAGCTCTTTGATCCTATTGTCTTCTAACCATATGGGGACCTTGCTGGCTGTTATTATGCAGCTCTTCTATTATTAAATAGATTAGCGGTTAGATTACTCACACAGGCGATGGGAAACCTAGGCTCATTCCTCTTCATTGCCAGGCTGGATTTAGTATCAGAGCCCCCATCTCTTAGCGGATGTTGTTACCACTGAGGAGATCATAGATTATTTCTGGTTGGGGACCCTCCCACCACGCACTGAAGCTGTGCCACTCTTGGAAAGAGCGCTGGACCAGTAAGACAGAGCATAAGTAGGATAAAACCCAGACCCTGTATCCAAGGCTATGATCTACCTATCATACATTTATAAACAATGTGAAGTCCTAGCTCTGAGCCACTGCTCCACAAACAGCTTACATATTTCATGTGAAAGAATCACTGGACAAAATGGAAACTGCTCTTGGAGCAAGGACTGGAACCTAGGACTTCACAGGCATTGAAGACACGATCACCTGATGGACTATAAAGACTATATCGGCATGAGTTTGGGATGGCTCGCATTGTTCACAAACAAAGGTCCAGCTAAGCTCTGTAACCCTGAATTCTGCTATATTATTGATTTTGTCCTTATCTCTGATCTAATAGCACCAATAAACTGCAGTCAAGATCAGGGATCCTCTTCTTTGGACATTACTTACAGTTACAGTAAAAGAAAGATTTTTTCAAGAATTTGAAAAGCAAACAAGAGGCAGTGTCCGTAACTAATATTTTCTGATCCTGTTCCATCATGGCTCTAAATCTTTTGCACCAGTGCAGAATGCATGTAAAGCTACTGTTTACCGATTTTGTAAACATTTTTCATCCATATGAATTTTCTTTCAAGTAGTGATAGGGACTGATTACGTCAGGGTCATTGGTGAATTTGGCTTGGTATATGTTAGGCTTTCAGAAGAAATCAAACAATAAACTTTATAGTTTTATAAGAAACTATGTAAGTAATAATTAGCTCTCTTATCTAAGAGCACAAAGCTGTTTCATACTGACAGCTGACTGAACAGAACTCTCAGAGAGAGAAAAAACCGTTGTCTAAATCTAACCTCCTAAATTTGCCCATAACAGGTTTTCTTTCAATGATGGTTAATTTTTTATCAGAGGACTATCCAGGGTCAGCAGTATAACGTCCGCTGAAGTATGGGACTTCCCTCTTGCAATAATGCTTTTTATTCTTTTTTCAAGCTTAATGTTGTTCCAGAACCAACTATTGTTAAAGAATTCTAATACCAGGGGGATGAAATTCCTTGTGTTGGAGAGAGACTAGCAGCTCTACGGCCAGCAGTTTTAATAACAAGAGGTGGTTTCTTGCAGCTGGTCAGAGGTTTGGAATGTGATAAGTTTTCCAGGAGAGGTGGGTAGATTGCAGGTGAAGTGGCCAAATGGGGAGAATAATCACTAATTACTTTTTGGTTCTGCAGATTATCAGACCATTCCACAATTCTTCATCTGTAAACAGCCACTAGAGCTATAACTGATCAATGCATCCGTCTATTGCAATTCCTCCCCTTCTGTTGCGCTGTGAAAATGACAATAAGAGAAGCAGAAATCTACTTTTACCGGGAGTAAGTTTCATCTCCTTGCCTCAGTCTGTCACTAAAAATAGTGATTGTTTTCCTGCCTGTTTGACCTGCTGCTGTGTGAAGAAATCTTGAAGTCATTTCTCAGCCATATTTTTTTGTGTAGTTGATAGGCAAAAAAACCCACAAAAGCAAAGAAGAGCAGGCTTTTATGATAATGTCATCATCGGCTCCCAGCTTCAAACACTTCTGCGGCTTTTGAATTGTCATTTATAACTTGGAACTGAACCGACCCATAATTCCCTTGATGCATTTAGAGAAATTGATAACAGACTGCTTCTTTTATGGCTCAGAGGAGGCAACTCCAATCACATCACTATTGGCAGTCAATATTATTTTCTGACATGGTTGTAAAAGTATAAAGGGGCTTATGGCATTTGTTTAGATGAGGAATGGGCTCTCAAGCTGTGCTGGGGTTTATGGGTCCAGATTACTGAGAAGCAAAGGGAATATGATGTTTGCAAACAGGATATGATTTTATTTAAGTTTGGGTTTCATACGTTGTTCCCTGGGGATTGTCCTGCAGACAGAAGAGAATTTCACTTTTATCATACGAAATTGGGCAGTTATCCAATCCCCCTGCTCTCCCCCCACCCTCAAAAGACACCGCTCCGAACCTGTAATGTGTAAAGTCAGATCTTTAAATTGCAAGAGGAGGAGCTGGGGGAGAACACCACCCTGCAAGAAATCAGACTGTTGCAGAATAAATGTTTAGTGAGCTGAACAGAGTGGTTCTTGGGCTAAATATTGAGCCATCTGAATGGCTAAGAATGGCTTGTACGTATTACGGAAAGTCAGTTGCATTTCCTCTAATTTTTACTGCTGTTATGGCAGTAAAACAAAGATGAGATTTTCTGCTGGGATAAGCTGGTCTTGTTTCATTAACTGCTGGTCTTGTTTCATGAACTGAAATGTAGCTTAAATCTTTCATTTCAGAAAAGAATTTCAGAAATCCTTCATTTCAAGAAAATAAATGTAAAGCTATAAAATCTCTCTACATATTTACAAAACTTACAAAATATTCCTACTTTCTGAATGTTGAATTTCGTCCTGGCATTCTTTGCTGTGGTAGCTTTTTGTCCTGACCACACAGGAAGAAAAGCAGTAAGAAAGGCAAGATTTCACCAGTATACAACTTAGTAAGTCATCCAGGCAACAAATTATTTTCTGCTGCTTCTCATACTTCCCTTGATCTTCTCGGTCTGGGCCCAGGAAGAATTTTCATCCTTTACACATTACGAATCTTCATTCCTCTTATTTGTATAAGAGCTAATGGTACCAACCTGGTTCCATTACCATGTTACAATAGTGTAAAAATTAAGGAAGTATTGGCGATGGCATTGTCTCCTTGTAGCAGATTTTAGGCTCCACACTGTTTAGGGGTCTCTCCTTATATCTGCATCCAAATCTGGCTGCAAAGAAATCAGACTGCCTATGGTTTGGGCACTCAAATTAAACATCACCTCCACACAGGTGTTAAAATTAACTTGTGTCCTTCCCCTGTATCCCAGGCTGTACCAAAATAGGTATAGTCTTTTCACCATATCAACCAAAAATATGTCTGTTTCCTGGTTTGGGGAAAGTAATCTGTTATTCCTAGAAGCTTAGCTACTCAATATGATGTCTTCCATTGTGAAATCATTAATATACCATGCTGCCAATATATTCACCTATTAATTTAAACTACTTGCCTGAGTGGCCTTATTAACCTACTGAAATTTGCCAGTTATAACATTTTGGAGCAGATTGCAGGAGACTTCTGGGAATAAAGGACTTGTTTACCTTCTAAGCCTCTCTGGCAGCTACACTGTCCCTAAAGAAATTCCAAGATTTAATTAAAACAACCTCACAGGCACATTATACTTTAATTGATATTTTTTGCATGACTATTGAGGACTTGCAGTTACATGGCGTTGACTGTGTGATATTTTCTGCAGAAGTCATCAAAATACGTGGTCAAAAAGGCCATCCTGGTACCACCCCAAGGCACAACTTAAGGCCAGGGGGGATGGGACCGGAGCGAGGGCCGGAGGTTTGTCATCCCGGCGCATTCAAGGGTCTGCATGCTCAGTTACTTAGTGCAGTTCCAGATAAACCTATTTAGGCTATCCACAGGATGAGGGAATGAGGATGTAACGTACTCCCAGCTGCTCCGGTGAATGCACTTTTTGGGTGGTATACCCCATCAGCTCTGGTAATTCATGAAAGCCAGCTGTTTCAGTGGACTATGTTTTGTAGGAATGCACCAATTGACATTACACTTTAGTCAAGCTTTCTTATGCATAGAGAATTGTAGGCTTCCTAGTTGACAAGCTCACAGCTTCCTTGAGCAGGCAAACTAAAGAAGAAATAGGGAAATGAGAGAAAAACTGCACACTTACTTACTTTCAGTTCAGAACAACAGTTCTCTGAAGACTCAGTTGTCCAGCTTCATATACCTAATTTTAAACAAATTACTGAAACAGCCAAAGCAGAACCCTGACCACCCTTGCTTGCCTATATAACCATTAGCGAGCCATGTGCGTCCCTAGAGCAGGAGTCAGTCCACCTAAAATCAGAACTGACTGGAGGTGCTTGATTCCTTTCATTGACAGGGACTTGAAGCAACTAATTTTAGGCACATTCATTTTAGGGAAAAAAGTTAACAAGTGTCATAACATGAATCTGGATGATCAGAGCAGGAAACAGATATTCTTCCTTTACTGAGGTACAGAGACTTCAA
Organism: Fulmarus glacialis; assembly: GCF_000690835.1. Classification (NCBI taxonomy): domain Eukaryota; kingdom Metazoa; phylum Chordata; class Aves; order Procellariiformes; family Procellariidae; genus Fulmarus; species Fulmarus glacialis. Next base: position 7,553 of record NW_009228859.1, on the reverse strand, counting down.
CTCTGGATCTGGAAAGTGCAACGGTGTCTTGTCTCTAGGCAGGCAGGGGACACCACATTTAGCATATCAACACCATGGCCACAAAAAAGGAAAAAATCTCTTCACACTAAAGGGCAGATATTTTGTCCCATTCTTGTCCTTTCATGGCACTGAGGCGGCCCTGTGCCATCCACCACAGAGCTTGATGTTTAGACCAATGAAAGGCGAAACTGTTCAACTGAGAGACGTAGTTCCTTGGCATCGCAGCAGGCAGAACAGAATATTTTAGAGTAGTCCCAGACTGCTTTAACTTGCAGCAGACAAGGACAGAAAGCTCAGCGGTGGTAATCTGCCAACTCATCAAACACAGAATTTGGTCCCTCAGATAATTTTTTTTGCCCTTTTTAACAGAGGACCTTTTTTCCTTGGTACTAGACCAGATTCAAATTGTAAACAAAGATACAGCGCATGGAACACAGAAAATTATTGTGAAGTTAATGAACTACCATAAAGTCAAACCTTTAAAGGTCTTACCTCATTTTGTGCATTTCCTAAAACCTATTGTGTTGCCAAAAGCTAGCATTATGCAAAGAAGCCTTCTTATTTACCAGAATATGAAACATTATATATACATATACATATGTTAAACGTAAATAGTGGAATAGTATCATATACAATTTACTAATACTATTCACTTTCTCCAGACTTAATCACACACACGCACACATATGGATTTGATGTGAATTCTGTAACCAAAGCAGAATTCACATTTGCACTTTAAAAACACATCATGTGTTTATTGATAGAATTTAGCCCCCAAGATGGACAGAAAAGCTCTCTGAAGAGGAAATGTTCCTGTGTTGCTTGTCTGAATAAACACCAGGTTCTAGCATAGCTCCATGGTGGCCTCTAATATAAAGATCATCTACATCCAAGAAGAAAGGTGAAATGCTATGTATTGCTAAAATGTGTTCAGCAGCAAATGATGAAACTTTTAAAAAATAAGGCTTGAATTCTGCACATAAAAGTTGTATTTTCTGTAACTGTATGCATTACAACCAGCTACACATTGTTCTATCATCTATTTGCCCATGAACTCCTGGAAACTGCATGATCAAACATAACAAGGCAGTTGCACAAGCATTTTCACACACTAATCCATTAAATACTAAAACAAATGTCAAGTTAAATTAATAGAGTACTCAGGGCTAGGTCTGAAAGTGCAGTAACATTTTTACAAGCATCTGGTGATATATGCCACATAACTGAGACTTGAATCTGGGCCTAAGTGTTTTATTTATGAGTTTTTTCTAAAAACAAATTCTAATCCACATCTAATCCATGCTATCCTCCCTCCATTCCCCCTACCAATGAACCACACATCACTGTTTCACTAAGGTTTTGAGATCCTTTACAGTGTCTAATGTATGCTTTGTGAGACCCAGAGATTCTGAATGCCTGTCATAAAATTTAGTTTAAGAGAGTAATCGAATCAAACTTTCTTCTGAAGATATTATTCTATTCAGGCTTCAGCTTGACTTAGCCCGATTCTTTTCTGATTCTCATTTTGAATACAAAGATATTTATTTTTTAATACAGAGCTCACGTTTACTTGCTTTTTTACAAGCCTTCAGGTGAATTCCATTTGTACAGAAGTAGGGGTGCATTTTTATCAGTGTCTGACTACCACCATCAGTAACTCTGCTAGGCATTCAATTATTAATTTTTACTTAGAATTTTATTGCTGAGTATTTTCTGAAAATTGGCTTTGATTTATAATAGCTTTACAAGTTAGATCACTATTGGAAGGTAAAACTTGAAAAATGTGAAATATTGTACATACAGTGGGTAAATGTACTGTCCACATTCCTTGTTCTTGCCCTGAAACAGGCTTTTGGGGTCAGAATTAATAGCCTCTAAAATTCTTTTTAGAAGTCCATTTCCATGAATGTTACTACTGATAAATTCTTCTACTGGAATTATTCAAACACAACAGAGAAGCCAATGCAAGCCCAAGGGAATTCCACGGGTTTTGTTTAAACAATGATTTGTGAAGATCCTTTGAACTATTCATCCCACTGGAGCCTAAAGATCACATCCCCTTTACAATTTATTTGTAAGCCACAGTGGTAGGCAAGAAAGTATGAAAAGCTAATATTCTGGGTACTCTCTACGGCAGGCATTTTAGATTAAAGCAGCTGGAAATGCCTTTGACAGAACAAATCTCTGATACAGCTGTAAAATAGCAGTAAAAATAAAGGAAGCTCACTGTACATATTTTTCCTAAAGTGGCCCGCTTTTACACACTTCCTGTATGTGGGATTTATGGAAGAGACGTCAGCCATGCAAACTTTTTCTCCTTTGTTCCTTAACGAGAGACATGGCTGACAGGCCATTCATTAGAGGTTGTTCCTTGGAGATGATGTGCACACCTTCGCTTCTTTAGTCATGGTGAGATGAAACAGCAGCTGAGAAGCACGTTGAGGACCTTTTGCTTCTTAGTGGAAATCACGGAGGTGATGAATGATCACCAGGACATCTGTAGGAGCGGGAGGTGAGAGCTATGAGCGTGGCACCTGGGAAGCTGCACTGCTCACAGTCAGGAGCAAAGTACTGCAAACTTATGCACTAGTGTTTGCTGGCACCAGCTGTCTCCAACGATGACAGACTCCTTGCTGGAAGTGATAGCAAAATGCCACACACAATTTTTAGAGGTTGCAACGCTTGAGGAAAATATTTAATTTCTATTTTCATGCCAGGGAACTAAAAAAACCCAGTGATGGAAACATGCTTGCTCTGGCATAAGTGGAAGAGTGTGAGACTCTGAACGCTTTTAAAGCTAAAGCACAGGAAGTCACTCTGCAATACACAAGTTTTATTAAATTGCAGTATCACTGAGGAGGTCTGTACTATCTTATATTATTTCTCATAGATTTCTTAATCAGTTTGTTTACTGCATATAGCTACACTGTTGTTGGCTGACTAGATGTTATTTACTTCTCAGTTTTATAACCACTTATATCAAAGGACAGCTTTTTTTTTATGTAGTAGTAGTTTTTTCCAGATTTGTGTTGAAATGTATCCATCTGAAATGCATACTGGATTAACTTCCATCCAAGAACAGTTGAGCCCAACCTCTGCTCTTTAAAGAAAGGGCAAAGAATCCTTTTAAACTACTGTAAAGAACTGCTACTTTTTAGCTTGTTGTCCAGGATATTAGACACATAGAATACAATCACTGCTATCAAAGGATCATCACAGGTCAAAATTTCCATGAACAGGTAGATGACAGATTGTATTTTTGAACTATTCTCAGAGAATAAGTAGAGTATCTCTGGTAGGGACATAGGGTAACTCTAGGAGGACTGTTTTTGATTTTTATGATGGCAACACTTGTGCAGAGAATCCTGAGCAGGATGAGTGATTCAGTATATTTTTAATTCCTTTTAAGAGGGAAATCAGAATTCCACTGTGGAAGCTGGATTTATGTTAAATCACAAATTGTGTGTACGTGTGTGTGTGAGAGAGAGGGCAAGCTGTAGGGTGCTTTGTCAGAATCCATCCCAAAGCAGTAGCTTGGGCTCTCTTTTATGTTGCCATATAGCTATCAGTGATGTGTATTTAAGGCAACTTCAGAGTCTACAATAATTATTTGAGAAAAAGAAATAACTCACACAGATGAATATGCCATGCAGGGTGTGAAAAATGGAAGGGTGTGTCAGACTGTGAGCAGCATCTCTGGTCAGCAGCACTGTGATCCAGTGACCATTAGGCAGATCCCAGAAGGTTTCCAGAGGAAGGAGGACTGAAACAAAGGATGAGGAGTGAAGAGGTTCTCTAGCAAGAGAAGGCACAGGTAAAACAAAAGGCAGTTACAAATATCTTTTTTAAATGCTTTAGAATTATTATTCATGCTACTTTTTTGCCTCTCTGAGGTAGGTTCCAGATAAATGTAAATAGCAGGACAAGTAAAATTTCCAGTTTCAGCAACTGCGGTGATTTCAGAAAGGCCTTAAGTAAACAATCTCTCAGATGTATTTCCATATCCTTCCTCTCCACCTTCATATACACGTGCCACAATCTGAGTACGGTATAAGGAGTGGGTAACTTTCAAACTTTATAGTCAGTCTTCCTTAATATGAAATATTCCAGCCATGAGGGGTTACGGTACAAGCTTTCTATCTGCTGAAAAGTCTCTGCTGCAAGGCTTCTTGTTTCTTAGCTTGTTTTCAATATGCTTAAAGTCTTCACTGTGAAAGTCAAGTTATCACATAGATATTTCTTGCAGGAAGCATTCATATCAAGTTCTTTTTGTAGTGCAAAGCAGGGAATTTCTGCACACAGGGCTTGAAACATTAGTTGCATTCAGTCAGGAAAAGTTACCTACATTTCTTTTCACTTAAGTCATTCCCTTCCTCTTTAATGCCTCCACATCCACTTCAGGGACAGGTAGCTTAATTTCTATCATCTGTAGCTTTACAGAGTATTAGCTTTGCTACACATGCCAATGATTGAGCTATACTAGATGTGCTTGAAAAAGCCTACAACCTACAGTGCTCATTCAGGAAACTCGGAGTGAAGTAAATCCATATGTGTGTTAGAAAGTCAGTGTTCAGACAGGGCTCGTGTTTTCTGGCTCTCGGTGCTATCATGCGCAACCCTTCTTTGAAGAGCTGCAGCAGTGATAGGATTTTTGATAATGAAATGTGTAGTATGCTCATAGCTTAACACTGACATTTTGATGCTTTAAAAAAATGTTCTTTTTCATTTGGTTAGACATTCAGAACCTTTTCCTACCCTGACAATTTTTTTAAAGGACTCTTAAATGAAAATAATATATATAATCAAGCAGAAAAAAAGGGGCTAAGATTCTGTGTTAGAATTAAGCTACAAATGCTGTATTTTCTGTAAATTTTGTTTAACATTTTCAGAAAAAAATCCCAATCAAGATAGGGCTTTTACTGAATTCTTCAGCTGCTCCAAAGCACTTGCAGAACAAAAATAGCCTCTTACAAAATTCCATCTTTTTCATAGTCTGTGATTCAGAAAGCATCACATTTGTCACAAATTCATGCATACTCAGCATCTAGATAGATTTCAGATATATACATGAACTAGAACCAGAAACCATAGCATCTAATCCTATTCCCTTCACTTGTGTAAAATCCAACCATTTCATCTCACAGGAGCAAAGAAAAGCATTTCTAGTAGGATTTTACATAGCTGCATTTCATGTACGGCTTGACAACTGGGCCAGCTAGTAGCTGTAATTTTAATGGGTTTGCCATTTATATCACTGTATTTCAACAGCAATTTACAAAGTAAACATTGAGTAACACTAAAAGAAAATCTCTGTTTAAACACCTGAAACATTTAAGGCAACACATAGGACTAATAGAGATATAAAACGGAGTGAGATGGCATTTTCCAGTCATTACAGCTAGAGCGTTAGCTGTGTGATGAAAGATTTTCTAGGTTGTTCTTCATGGGATGTTCCTCAGAAATTCAGTCTTAATTTTGCATAAATACGAAATAGAATTTGACATCTAAGTTTATAGTACTGTGCCTTTTCAGGGTAATTATCCGTATGTTTATGTTAGTTTTGTTGTACAGTAATAACTGTGCACCAAGGTATGCAGCTTCAGTTGGCTACCCCTGGCTTTGAGATTTTCCCATTCGTTACATGTACCATGCCCAAGAGATCAGCTAAAATATCCTGAATTTCCTGTGTACATTTAGGTCATTTTTGAAAATTCCTCAGGAAATGCTGTTTTGTTTCCTGATTGCCCATTTTTACTTCCAGTCCAGGTAAAATTAGGTAGCAGTCATTCAAGTGGTCTGAGGGAAATTTTTCAGTGGAAGATATTTGGTCTTATTGTCCCAGTTCAGTCTCCGCACACTCAGTTGAAAGCAGAAAATGATAAATGCCGTATCCTGGCCAATACTCAGCGTTCGGTGGTTGGAGAGACTGCCGTCTCATGTGTCAGAGCAGACAAGTGTCTTGAAGGGTGGGTACTCTCAAGCTGTGGTTACAATTTTAACTTAATCGGCCTTCCTGGAAATGAATCATAGTCCCTTTGAGGACGCAGGCTCCTGCTCGTGCCCTGGTGTACCGAGCAGCTGCCATTGAATCATTTTCATCAGCCACTCCTTCATGTTAACCTTAATTTGCTAGCCATAAAAATGGTAAGAAAGTACTCCCTCCCAGCCCTCTTGGTGATACTTCTTTATTTAAAGTATTGCACAGTATTTTTCAAACTTTATTATGGTTTGATTAAATTGATTTAACCGATGACCTCTACTTATTTATCTCCTTATTTGTTTTAAAAATGAAAATTGATTCAGTTGCTTTAAAGCAATAGAGAGACAACCTGAAGGTCTGCCTGATGTTAAATATGTCATTATTTTTTTACTCCTTGGTTTCTTTCTTATTTCTTGTTGTAATTTTCTTAGTTACCTATTGATTTGTGTGGGTCTTTGGGAAAGCTACTTAATTTCTTTAAATCTCAAGCTACCAATTGGCAAAACAAATATAATAAATCATCCCGTATCAAGCTGATGATGCTTAATTGTGTTTGTACAATATTTTGAGTTTCTCAGATGAAAGCACAGTGTGTTGTTATTACTGTTATTCTAAACTTTGCAAGCAAAATCCAGTCTTCTTATTCGGGTCTACTGTGAATACGAACTATTTTCATTAGTTCTGCTGCATGCACACAAAACTGATCAAAACGATAGGAAACTCGGGTCCAGTACACTGAAAAATAAGATCACTTTAGTAGCTTGAAATATAATATTATTGTAACAGTAATGGCAAAGACATTTGACAGGTGTAGAGAAGATCAAGCTTCTTTCTGTTTCAAATGACTAATCAGAGAAATTCCTCAGAACCTCTAGAGTCGAGTAGCAGTTGCATCCATTTTCAATTACTTGATTTCTTTCTTTCCTTCTTTTTTCTTTTTTTTTTTTTTTTTTTTTTGAGAAATTAGGAACAGAAGCTTCTGGTTCAAACTGAAAACATGTCTCAGTGTGCTTGGAAGTTATCCAAATAGCATCTGCCACAGTATTTTGTCTATCCCTAAACGTTTTTCTTTTCATGATAAATTTGTACGGTATGATACAATTAAATGCACTTCCCATGGAGCATTGAGGAAGTCTGGCTGTCTCTTTGGATGACTTTTTCAGACTATTTCACACCATCATGTCTGCCTGGCATAATATCATATAAGGGATATACAACATTTCACCTATATTTTTTGCTATGTTTCTGCAAATAAAGAGTGACTAAAAATAGATTTCAAAAGTAAAATTTTAGCATACCGATTGAAGCTGTAGAGCTGTGCTGCTTAGCCGTCTTTATAATATTTCCTTTATAATATTTTATCTTTGTAATATTTTATCCTTCTCTTTATATAATATTCATGTAATGTTTTACATGTCACACTTGCTCATTTAGAAGGCGCAAAAGATAATTTTCTCTGCTTTAAATAACCACATTCATCTGTTACGAAGTGGGACCTAGAGCTTTTCAGCCAAAACGTATTAGTTTGTCAAAACCGGAGATACAGCGAGGG
>NW_009228858.1:0-72905 GCF_000690835.1 Fulmarus glacialis | reverse complement strand
ATATTATTAATATAGTATTAATATAGTATGTTCAACTGTCTCCAGCTTTCGGGGACAATATCTGGTTCTTACCTGTGAGACTTCTGGAAAATGACTCTGCCACCTATGTGCTTGAGTAGATATCCTGCCAGTGTAATACTGTGTAACACAGGGTCAGGAATTGCTGACAAGGTGCCAGAGTTTGTCTGTGCTTGTTGTAGCACAGCAACTTGTAACATGACAAACTACCCATCTTTTGTAAGTGAGAGGCATCATCAAATGCGGTGAGCCAATTTTCCTCCTGTAGATCCTTGGAGTAGCAGCTACAAATCCTGTTCTTGTGCAGCCTGGGTGTGCAAAGGCAAATGACACTCTAATACCAAATGTATCCATGCTTATTGAAGGCTATATAAAGGTTTCTTTTTTGACTTAGAAGTCATTTGCAGAACTTCAACCTGGATTACTTGAAATAATAGAGCTGTCACTAATACGATATTTTTTAAAAACAGGTACATATCACACCCTTTTGCAAGAGCCTGCTGGGTAATAGTAGAAACAAAACAATAGAAACGAGGCAGACCAGTGAGAGGAAGCAAACATAAATCTAAGATGCTGAATCCTAGGGAGACAAGAGTAGCTTCCATTATGAATAATTCCGCTTCTCTTAATTTATTTCCAGTCTCCATCCCCCAGTGTTTCTATTATTCTATAGAGCATCCTATTACTGATTTAGATCAATAGTAGACTTCCCAAGATGTTTGTTCTTCATCCAGTTTTACATGCAGAATAGTTGGGAGGGTGTGGACACTAAAGGAAAACAAACAGCAATGCTAATTTCAGTATTTCTTCATTCAAACTTTGTTTTGAGTCTTTTTATATTCAGTCTTTGCAGAAAATAACATACTATTTAAAAGTGCATTTTAAGTGACTCTGATTTGACTGCAAATATTGTCCTAATGAGTTCTGGATATAAAGCAGAGAGCTAAATGATGAGCCTTGTTTTGGGAAGCCTGTTGTATTTAGTTCTGGCTTAGTACATGAAGCAATAGCTCACGAAGTATTCACAAGCTGTAGAAAAACTGTATATGGTTCTGTATAGAGCTAGAAGGATTACTGATAGGTTTTCAGACAACATTATGGGTCATAATACCACTGTTTCAAAGTCCAGGTTTGATTTTTGCTGCTAGATTAATTTTGAAAAAAGGGTGCTATTAGGAATACTTGTTCTACAAAAGTCCTGAAGTAATATAATCTCATCCCTTCTGAATGTCACAGAAAATCGGTTCCTGTCTTTTTTCTTCCCTAAATAACTTTTAGCTTCCTGGTAACTCTTAGGCTCATTCTTTTAAACACTCCACAACATGTAGAGCTGATGGGTAGGGGTCTAGAATATTTCCCCATCCCCACAGGCATTTTCACAGTGCAGCTGTTGATCATGTGAACATATTCATGTTTCCTTCACAGCTGACACCCTGCAAATGTCTGGCATGCCTGGAGATGGTAAACATGTGTTCAGAGCAAAAGGAGCTTTCTTATAGGGATGGCATGTCAATTTTCTAAGAGGTGAGGGAATTTGAAGTGAAAATAAGGGTTTCTTCAATTGTGTTAAGACAATACAGACCATCAATGAATGAGAAGAAAGCGTGTCATGCTGGGGTATGCATCTAGCAATCCAGACATCAGAAAACCAAATAATTTTCTTTATTTTTATTCCCTTATAAGTAAAGTATGTCAGAGCAAAAAAGCTAAACATTTCACAGCTTTTATATTTTTAGCTTGTCTCACCTCACTTTTTTGTAAGAGATTTTCCTTAGCTGCCTCTTTAAAACTCTCTTTTGCTGTGAAGTTTATTAAAATTTTGACAGCTGTCAGACTAGGGATGTGCTGAGAATGCTGCCTATCACACTGACCAACTGTGTCACTACTTCTTTGTTCTTCCATCTGTCTGTCTTTTTCCGTTTGTCATTTTTTGTCCCACTCTTATACTCTAAGTGTCTTTGAGACAAGTAATATTTTTGCAAGGTGTTTTGTACAGGACCTACACAATTGCTCCTGATGCATGTCATCCACTTGTGCATTGTTCCATTTATTGGGTTCCCTTTTCTAGCTGAAAACCTCCTACCAGGTGAAAAAAGAATCACCCCTCCGTTATCCTAAATACAGGAAATCTCATATGAATGCAATTATAATTTTGACAAGAGTCTAAAATGTTTAAAGAAGAATCTCCAAGGCATTAACTTCTGTCAGTGCTTGCTTTTTCACTAAAGCAGAGCTCATGCCTTTATGCAAGGATTGAATAATCCAGTCAACTAATTAACTATATCTTCTGTCATTTTTTTGAACCCTTTCATTTGGGAGTGCAGGCATGTTTCCCTCTGTAACGTACTGAACCTAATATAAGACAGTGAATTGTCATTTGAGCTAATCTAACCATATTCTTTTCTCTATTTAAGGAAATAATAAGGCTACAAGAACACATTTATTGCATATCAAATTATTCACGTCTTTTGTGTTCAGTGAAGCTCATTTAAACAAAAATCTGATAAAGGAATAAATATGTAATCATGAGTAAAATAATGCATACTGGGTATAGATGACATATCTAATTCTAATGTTAATGGACTTAGTACCAGAAGATAGACATTTATGCTTCTGTATTCTACATTGCATAAATCACCTGATTAAGTATGTTAAGCTTATATGCCAGCAAAGTGCACAGCTGTGTTTAAGGTTAACCCTTAGAACACATATCTGTCCCCACAATCTTCTTTTCTTCTAGTAGTGCATGCTCCATAACTACCTCTGAACTGCTGATCTTTCTCAGTTTTTTTCAACAGGAAGGATCCAGTCTACTGTTGGCTTTTTGCTTGCTCACCGCCTTGCTGAAGTCCATCCTTCTTGGTACTTCTCACACCAATTATTCTGTGGAATATTAATAGTGATTGTATTTGTTTCATTTTGGTTTATTTTTTTTAAATAACAGCATATTAGAAGAAAAAAAAAAAAAAAAAAAAGACTTTACTGTAAATACTGACACATTAGGACTGATCTGTTGCTTGACAGAGTGTTAAAACCCACTACAGGAACAATCACTCCCAGTATAATTTGGTGCTTCACTGTGAAACAGATACATACCTTCTTAAACATATTTTAGGGCATGAGACCTGGTCTTACTCACATAAACCCTTATTTGTGTGTCCAATTCCATCTTTCTTAAATCATGTCATAGCATTGAGGGAAAAACTATGCGTATACGACTGAGAGTTTGGAGGCTTGGACAAGTTAACAAGAATAAGGCAGTTTGTGCATTATAACATTGTGCATTAATGAAATAGAACGAAAATAAATGTCAGCTGAAAGCAAGTCCCACCCACACACCAGTTCAGCAAAATGAATGAAGCAGAGAGAACAGCAGTGACCACAATGACATACAGCAAGACATTACGGCTTCACACTGCATTCTGTCTCTGAGCAGTCATTTGATAACACTGTGATCCAGGAACATAGTCATTCCTTTCCATACATTACCATAACATGACTTGCTCAGCTTTAAAAGCAGTTCTTTTGTGATTATTTTTGTCCACTTCTTATTTTATATTCTATTTTGTATCAATGAGGATAGAACGTTTTATGCAGATTCATCAGGGAAGGACTTCTTTTTTTTTGGGTTGTTCAAGACTTTTTATGCTCACAATAATAGGACTTCTAGGCTTGTGTCTGCATGAGATGAACTGCATTTTGTATCATTGTCTTCACCTTCACATTTGTGGCTTTTACCTTCACCTCCCTCTGTTACTAGCCTGAAGGCACAGGTTATCTTATATCCACATGCATTCTGTCATGTCCCATTCTTTAACTGAATAAAAACCATGTTCGAAAGATGGGAGATGAAGGGCTGGGCTCAATTCTGTAGATATGCATGGAGGAGGCACTCTTCATGAAGATTTCCCCCTTCCTGCATCCAGGTGGTGGTTATGGGAAGCAGCTGCCCTGATTTTTTCCATCTTTCTTTTGTGGAAACCATATGGGACTTTGTGCAAGTCTGTGTTTATACATCACCTCTCGTTTGCAATACCACATTTAGCTCCAACTTTATGGGAAGGACAGCAGGTTCTATCTACCACAGCAGGCATAACATGGATTCAGCAACAGGACACCATGAAGCAGTTTGGATGGACTTCAGTTGGATACTCCAAAATCAGCAACACTGTAAGAGGTGGGACTTTGGCTCCAAAACTTCTCTGTCTTCCCTCTGGGGGTACTGTGGTAAGAATATGCTGCTCTTTGGAAGAATTTGAATGAATCTCAGCACATATTGCTTTTCTTTACAAGTCCTCTATTTGGAAAAGTCCATGAAACACTTGAAATGAGTGCATATTAGTATATTCACACAAAGACATTTGTAGAAGTGTTTACCGTTTGAACTACTGGTTAGGAAACCTCTTCAATATATATTAGCAATGATACAGACAGTCAAGAAGTGAATTTTCATAATTTGAACCTTGAGTATGTTGATTAAAATTTATTTCAATATAAAAGATCCCTGCAGGGACCTACCCTCAACAATTGTGTTTTTCAAGGCTTGATTTGCATATCACCTAAACCTGTCTTTGCTTGCTTTTACTTGAGAGAATGGTTATCTTTGCACCATAGTTCTGTACTTCCTGGCAATTTTATAGACTGCTCTTCTATGGCAAGTTGATATCATTGCCACTAGACCAAAGGAGTTGCACAAAGTGAATGAGGATAATCCTATGTTAGCCTCTAGTCTGAGTATCAAGACGGAGGACAATCTCAGTGCAGAACCTCATATAGGCAATGCATCCAGTCCTAATGAAGCATATACATCAGATTTCTTTGTGGCTTTGCTGTGAACCTTCAGTGGAGCCAGACAATCTTTGGGTTATCTGTAGAGTGTGTTGAGAGATAGAATGTTAATTATTCTGAGGCGAGAATTCTGTTCCCCGCTTTACTCAATTCTGCACTGACGAAGTATATATGGCTTTCCTCTCATGAATCATCTGCTCTGTATTATGCCAATTTTTACTTAGTAGATGGTGGTCTGGTCTCTACTTTATGCTGAAACCTGTGACCCAGTTAGCTGATACAAGGCAATTGGGGATGCAAAGAACGAAACTTCCCTCGTTTCTGTTTTCAAGTAAGTCAGGTCAGTGTTACTGCCAATAATACTCTCTTCTGTATTTTTTATACACATGAATATCATGTACCTATGTTGGTATTCTTTGGGGATTAAAATATAGTGTTGATTGTTTATGCCATATTACATTAGCCATCCCACTGAAGTCAATAGGAGTATCCACACAAGGAAGGAATGTAGGTCTGAGCCTTTGATTCATGTAGCATTCTTCTTTAACCAAACCAAAATATTACTCTGTGTTTGGATTATGTTCAGTTGCAGCTGAGAGATGATTGTTTGTCTTTCAGATTCTGATCGCATGACTATCTTTTCATAACTGATATATGATAATTTATACTACATGCTCTCAGGACTATGTCATGTGAAAAGTAACATTTAGGTAGCCACATATCTGATACAAAAAGTATATGACTATCCCACACACACATGCTTAAAAGTCCAAGAAATCACATCTCCCAAGTTGCTCATATCTTTCCCTTTCGTTGTTTGTGTTGGTTTCCCTTCAGTAAATACAACTGCAGATCTTTGGCCTGTGCCACATGTCAAATAAGGATAAGAACCCTCTACATGGAAGTCAGTTTTCAAATGTAAATGGAGCAGATATGTAAATCTCAACAGTTTCCCTATATAATATATATCTTTAAACTGCCAGATTATGCAGGTGTATGTGCAGGGGGTAACTTGTACATGCAAGAACCCATTTATGACGATTGAACAATTTGTGCGTGGAAAATATAATATGTTTAGAGCATGCACTTTGGTATGTACACACTTTGCCAGAGTAATTGATGGAATGGATATTGAATACCTCATTAAGGACACAAAAATACAGAAATGCCTAAAGTCACTAAAAAAGGAGCAGAGAGCAAAGGATTTCTATATTTTTTCCCCTTACAATATTTTGCTAGATTCTGAGTATCTGTCTTGCTTAAACCAATGTAATGATAGGAAAGCTTGAATATTCTTTTTTTATTACTTTGCAATTGCTGGGGAAATTGCAAGTAGCTAGAGTTTAGATTTGGAAATATTTAACTACTCCATTTACAACTGAATTAACATATAATACCATCTTTAATTCTGTATTTATCACAGGAAATTTTTTGCTTGAAAGATACACTTCTGGGAATATGTTAATCATCCTGTGCCATAATATCACTTCTGAAAGGAGTAAATCTTTAAATATTAGAGTTCAGTAGGACTGTTCTTAATCTTTGCTATAATAATAAATACTGAATGTCAAACCTTTTCAAAGATCCAAATTGGAAACGTCTTTTATCTCACTAAAATGAGTGGAAGTTCCACACGTGCACGTATGAAAGTAGGGAATTGTTACCCCAAATATACCTTGCAAGGATAATTGGAAAAGATTAATTTACTTCATGTGGCTTTGAGGGAGATGAATAGTCTTCTGTGTTCCCAAGAAACAGAAAGTTTGGAATTCTTTACTTTTGCTGGTGCAGAATTGGCTGCAAATTTTGCATGCTCGAGTAGTTTTAGGTGTCCTTGAATAAGCAATCCAAAACAAAAACTCAGGTTTTCCCTTTCTGAAGCTTATTCATATTGCTACAGCCTTTTTACATGAAATTTTGAATACTGAAAATATTTTGTCTCTTTGTTTTTAATATTCATGCAATAGAATTTCTTTCAACTGTTAAAGTGGAATAAGTCATACATGTGTATATTTATATGTATACACCAAGATTTAGAAGACTGTGTCAATAGAATTAGCCCATGTTAAGGTTGGTTTAGCAACCTGTGCTAGCAGGTACAGTTTGAGGCAGAGAGGCTCAGACTGAGAGGCTTTTTTCAGTCCTGGGTGGGAAGCTGGTTAATCAAGCTCTTCCACTACTCGTCTGCTCCCATAGTTTTACCTGAGTTGCATTTTCCTCGCTTAGCTCCCCTTTCTTACGCAAAGTCTCCGGCTCAGCAGTCTAACTTTGACCTATTTGTCCTTGCCCATTTCCTTTCCACTGCATGGCAGTTCAGTAAAGGTACTGTGCAAGCAATCCCCTTTTTAGCATATTGCCAGCTGGACAGGAGCTGACATGAACCTTCTAGGAAAGCTGAGATGTAGTGTAATATCCAAATTCACCTGCAGTCAGCAATTTTAAGGTGTTATCTCTGAAAAGCAGAGGGGATTGAGTGGATGTGCCATGAAAGAATTAATGGGATATCCACTTCAATGCTCTTCTAAGAACGAAGGCATGTTCTGCAGAAATCCAGTCCAGCATGTGTGCTAACACAGCAGCATTTGGGTCAACTGGACCTCCCATGAGGTGAGGCTCTGCAGTCTCTGTGGTCTGCTGTAGGTGGCTCTGGGCTAGTCCCCCCTCAACAAACAGGTTCTCTAAAAACAAAATCTCCAGGAGCTCTATTTAGACATATAGCTTCAGGGGGGAAGGAGTCCTAGAATCCCATTAGGAAACTGTTCAGCTCTAGGGTTGCAAGAGTATCCAATGGTGTGGGAACATCTACTGCACTGGTTGGTACTAAGGTACCAGCATTCAACTTTTACAGATGCAGATCAGAAGTCTGCATTTCTCCCTTCATCATAGCTGCATGGGAATCTGCTTGAATGTAGAGAACAGGTTGCTTATCATCTGGTATGGTGAGACATAGAGTTGGCCTCAGCTGCAGACTGAAGAAGCCATGAAATAGATAAGCGTTATAAGGTATATAATTTTGTGAGGCAGTGTAAAAAAACAGTGACAGCTACCCAAGAGTGGATATAGAGTGGCTATAAGGCTGTAGAAGAAAGTCTTTCCACCTATGAAACACCTATCAGTAGGTGATTTATAATGTTCTTCAGTGGGAAAAGATACTTGGGATAGGACCTACGATGTTTAATGTTGTCATCTAAAAGATATTTACTCTTAGTTGTGCAGATGTCTTCTCAGTCAATGGATCTGATTATTGCAGCCCTGTCTTGAGCTGAAAGCTCAAGAATGAAAAAAATTGTATCTTTTCACTCATTTGAACACGGAAGGTTGTTAGACAGCTGATTTTGAGGAAATACAGGTAACTTTGTGCAGAAAACCTTAGGTGACGCAAAGCCTACACCCATTCACATAAATGGTTTCACAGAGGATAAGAAATGCCTCAGATCCTCAGAAATCAAAATAACCAAGCACTAGTCAGAGGCCAGGCCCGTGTTTTACTGTGCCATCAGCAAGTCAGACTATTTATTCTGTGGAAAAACTGACTTCTGTCTCTTGTTCAAAGCAGGGGCTACACCTGGTTCTTCGCTCCTGTGGCGGCTCCCAGTCTTCTCCTCCGAGTGCCGCTTTCCAAGTCTGGACCTCCTACGTTTCCATGTTTGTTGGCAACACGCATGACTAAAGTGGTAGTTTCATATTTCAGTGCAGTCAAGGCCCCTTAAAGCAGAGGGTTGCAAGTGTGAAAGAGAGATGTGTTGTTCCCTAATGGCTTATTACCATTCCATTTGCAATTCAGATCAGTTCTAAATTGACTGAAATTTTTAAACACATAGCAGGCAGTTTAAACTAATGATTGTCTGGAGGTTCACATCTGACATGAACTAAGCTTCTGTTCAAAACAAATGGCAAATAATTCCTCCCTTAGAGTCAAAATGTCACTTTTTACACTGTGCATTATTGCCAGATTTTGTCAGTTACATTAAAAAAACCCACACCAAAACCCACAAAAAACCTGCTACCCGCTGAATGTTCTGAATTAGAAAGCAGAGTGACACTGTGGTTGTTGCCCCCCCGCCCCCACCTAATTTATAATAACGTATATGTGTGCCTGGCTCTCTGTAGCCTGTTGAAAAATCCTTTCCCCACTCCCCCAGCTCCCCAAAACCCCTCAGCCTGCGCTGAAGGCCCTGGGGGCAGCGGTAGGCCCGAGTTGCCTAGCAACCCCCAGCAGGCAGTGGGGCCGCCGCAGCCTGCCTCAGCCCATCGCTAACCCCCTTCAAACTGGGCATTTTGCCTCGTCCTCCTCCCTGTCGCTAGCTTGCCCAGGCCTATACAACTGTGGTCCTGAAAGTAAGGGTGTCAAGGGTGGCTGTGGCTTGTTGGAGGGACGATGACCGCCGCACAGATTAGGCGCCATGTGCCCTGACTGGCTATGGTGAGTGCTGCGCTCTGCGGTGAACAGTGGCTGGAGCTGGCACAGAGCTTTAGAGCTGCCTTTTCTTCTGGCTGTGGAGGTGTAGTAAAACAGGCACAATCCTTCATTGTTTCCATTTTACAGCACCCTACCTTGTAACGGCTACTTAAAGAAGTAATTCAGAGTTTGGGTTCAATTCCATCAGGATTTCAAAGTCCATAGGTTTGATGATGATAAATAGGAAAGCTCTTTAGAAATGTCCAGTGGGGTGGAAAGGGTAATAATGTTTAATACGTGATTGAAATTGGGTTTCTCTTGAAAGAAATAACCCATCTGAGGGGACTTGCTGGAGAAATCTTGATAACCTACAACCACTGATAACTAATTGTGAATAAGGAGGTATTTGTTAATTTCTAAAGGAAATGCACTTATGTAGAGAAAAAAAATAAATGAGTCCACTTTCCTTTGATGTAATCTTTGTGTATTTCTGCTTTGTAGGTGCTGGCCACAGGGATAAGGTTTGGGACAGTCTTTTTTTTACCCACGGTGTTACTGGATCAGGTATCTTTGTTAGATGCTACTTGAAAGTCTGTGTTATTTAACTGACTTGTGGCTATCTCTGGACTCAAAAAAAAAGATTGTTTTTCAAAAATTATCACAAAGAACCCTTTTATGTTCATCAAGCTACTTGTTCGGTTGCTATTTATGTTTTCATCTTGAACTGTGTATTGATATACTTTGTACAACATTGCATTTCTCAAAAGGTTTTGCATAGCACATTGTCATATTTTCTGGTTTTTTGGTCCCCTTTTCCACTGAGAAATATTTCTTGAACTGTTGTTAAAATTTCTTGAACTGTGGGTTGATGGAAATCCCTGCTCAAGAAATATTTTATCATGAGAGAGTATGGTGAAATGACATGCTTCTTATCTACTAAAATGACAATTTCACTGAAAACCTTTCTTTTTGAAAATTGTGAATCCAGAACTGGTTTCAGTCAATACGTGGGAAGAAATCCTGAATCATCATTTGATTGGTTTGATTTAGAATGTCTCTGTATTTGTGGGGACGGAAAAGTTGAAACCAAATGAAAGAGACTTTTCTTTGCTAAATGCCAACTTTGCTACTACATGTTTATTGCATGTAAAAAATTGCATTGCATGTTTGTTTTTTTTTTAACTGAAAGGAGATGGGAAATGTAAAAAAGCATTTCTTAAGATGTTCCTAACTTTATGATTTTTTGGGGAATATCTACCTGCATGTAACTAGCTCTAGGAAAGATGTGCGTATGTATTACATTTTCCTTATGCCTTCAATATGTACAACTGAAATGTGATATACTTTGTATTTTACAGCAAACAACAACAACAACAACAAAAGTCTCAGCTTACTGATTATGGATATGGATAATATAAAATAAGTTTCTGCTTTCAAAACAACCTTATGAGTGCCGCTTCTTTCCACTATATAAATCTATTATGTTGAAGACTAAGTTTAAATACAATTTGCTCTGGCTACAATTAAACACATATTAAAGAAGCCTTGCTGATTGATTTTAAGGTTAGAATTCAATCAAAACCACCTTTCATCTGTAAAACATAAAAAAACATTTTTCATCTTTTGCTTTGCTAGAGGGAAGGGACGCCATCCAGAGGGACCTCGACAGGCTTGAGGAGTGGGCCCATGCAAACCTCATGAGGTTCAACAAGGCCAAGTGCAAGGTCCTGCACCTGGGTCAGGGCAATCCCCAGCATCAGTCCAGGCTGGGGGATGAATGGATTGAGGGCAGCCCTGCAGAGAAGGGCTTGGGGATACTGGTGGTTGAAAAATTGGACGTGAGCCGGCAATGTGTGCTTGCAGCCCAGAAAACCAATCGCACTCTGCACAAACACCATAGCTGTCTGTGTCCTGGGCCACAGAAAAAGAAGTGTGGCCAGCAGGTCGAGGCAGGTGATTCTGCCCTTCTACTCCACTCTTGTGAGACACCACCTAGAGTACTGTGTCCAGTTCTGGGGTGTGCAGTTCTGAGGTGCCCAGTACAAAAAAGACATGTATCTATTAGAGCAGGTCCAGAGGAGGGCCACAAAAACGATCGGAGGGCTGGAACACCTCTCCTATGAAGAAAGGCTGAGAGAGTTGGGGTTGTTCAGCCTGGAGAAGACAAGTCTCCGGGAAGACCTTATTGCAACCTCTCGGTATATAAAGGGGGAGTCTTGTCCTGTAGTGACAAGAGGCAATGATTTTAAACTGAAAGAGGGTAGATTTAGATTGGATAAAAGGAAGAAATTTTTTACAATGAGGGTGGTGAGATACTGGAACAGGTTGCCTAGAGAAGTTGTGGATGCCCCACCATCCCCCATCATCAGAAACCTTCAAGGTCAGGTTGGACAGGGCTTTGAGCAACCTAATCAAGTGAGTAATGTCCCAGCCCCTTGCATGGGGGTTGGACTAGATGACCTTTAAAGGTCGCTTCCAACCATTCTATGATTCTATGATTCAGTGCATGCTTTGGAGGAAAGCATGCGGTGTTTCTTCACCATCTCTCTAAAATGTGTTGTGCATGTTCAAGACTGTAGCACTATCATCCTACAGCTTTGCTCTGCTGTTTTTTCCCCAGTCAGATTTATACTGTGACAACAGATATATATTACCCTTAATTTAGGCCAAGACAGAATTCATAATCCCTTTGATAAAGAGGCTATACCAGGTATGTCATGCTTTGATACTAAGATGATGTACACAATATAAATAATTACACAGGTACCTTTTCCTTTTCAGAGCAGTAGTGAACCTTTTTTTTTTTTTTTTGTGAGTTATGACATGCGCAAGGACAGTTGTCTAGGGGACAGAAATCATCTTTTGCAGAACAATGCTACTACCTACCACTGTATTAAAAGTTTCAAGATTTGTTTTTGTATGAGTCTCTTTGTCTTATATTCACCTAAACCTTACTTTCACTTAGATGGAATCTCAAGTGAAAATAAAAATAAATGGGTATCCTAAACTTCTTGCAAACCATTTCTGATGCTTTTGCTTTACATTTTTCATGGTGCCATCTATCAAAAGCTAATCTCTCAATAAACTCAGGCTGTGCATTGCACTTTCTTCCTTCATATGGCCCTTGAGAGGGCATGAGAGAATTTTCTAATACGATGAAGTATTTTCTAGTACAAGATGATAAAGAACAGAGTCTTTTTTATTTTCTCACTTCGATGCAACAGGGACACAGAAGAACGGATTCCTTGCAAATAACAAAAAAAACACTTTAAAGAATTGCTGAGCTGCTTATTGCATTAGTTTTGACATGAGGACCCATGGTTTCTGTTGCATAGGTCTTATGAAGATACCATGCAAATCAAATTTATTGAAGTAGCTTTTGTCACATTAAGTTATAGTACATGTGCTGTAGGTCCAGGATGTTGGAACATCCAAAATGTTCTGAGGCTTTAGTTAGGCTTGGATAATCATCAAAAGGCTTGGAAACTTTTTTGAGCTATATGAACTATTTTTGTCTGTGAAATCAGGCTGGAAATCTCCCAAGAATGGCTCCTGGGGAAGATTATTGTTATTTCAATCATCTGGCTAAAGAAAGGGCCTATTGTCATGTATGATTATTGGCCTAATCCTGCAAGCCATGTACAGTGCTTTCAAACATGAAATCAGTAAAGGTAAGCACAATAATGTCTATATATATATTTCAGGAGTTATTTCTACCTTAGCAATAGAGTGAAAAGAATGACAGAGAGACAAGCTGTGTTATATACCACACTTTGCATACTTCTGGTTCTTACTTGTTTGAATTATAAGTAAACAGAGCAGGACCTTGCTGGGAAGGGACCCTTTTTTTGTTCTGTGTTAGCGTACAGTAACGGTGACTTGGTTGATGAGTGTGGGTCTAGTAATTCTAATACTGTAAAAAATGTAATATTCTTTATTAACTTCTGACTTATTTGACACTGAAAACTGGAGAGAGGTGGTCACCTTGATAGTGGAAAAAGCTCCATCAGTAAATAGGAATATTTTCAGTTAGTCATTTAGTGCACAAACTAATTCCTATTCATTGAGTGCACATGCATGTTATGTATTTTGTATTCTGCAAACTCCTTTGCAACATGTGATATATGGTACAAACAATATGAGTTTTATAGCTTCTTTGATATGCTAGAGTGAGTGCTCTTAGCATTTTTGATGACTCACACTGTCACTCGTGAATTAATAAGTGATCTGAACTCTTCAGTGTAATGAACCCTATCATTTATTAAAAAGGGAAAAGTGTTCTCATAATTAGTGTGGTGATGTTTGACAAGAAAAGTGAATTTTTGAGGGACTACTACTATTAAATAGTGTTGGTAAATACTGTTCTTTTTTATGCTTGACAAAGCACTTTCTGGTAGCAAACTGGATAAAATGTAAAGAAGTGTTTGTTGTAAAAGTGTTCTTAAACAAATTTTGAATAGTGTCTATGCCATCATTTTTTAAATGGTTGTGAAATATAGGAATTCCCAGTAAAAGTCTCTGTCCAAGAAACGTCCTTTGACATTCGTTTATCTATAAATCAGTATTCCTTGAGCCAGAGACCAAGTGTTTCTGTGACCCTGAAGGTCTTTCTATAACCTCCTTTCACTTAGTTTGTTACCACTCGCACTGTGTACTGAGGAAGAAAAATAAGATGATGTGGACTAGCAATACTGATATAAAATGTTACCACTCAATGAAAGAACTTCAGAACTCCTTCACGAGGAAAGGAACGAAAAGTGATTATATCCTGCAATTCTCTTTTGGATGCATGAATTAGAAGGCAGTATGCCATGACAACTTATTCTTCCAAAAAAACCCAGAATGTTAGCATGAGATTCTAGTGCTTCTTGGATGATTAAAAGACCATAAACATGGTAGTATGAAAGAGAATCAATGATAAAGTAAACAACAGGGTTTGTTTTTTCCCTCAATGCACAATAAAATTATAGATTGAAAGGTGGGCTCTGTATTTTCCTTTAAAATGGCATTGTATTTTCTTTGTGTTCCACAGAATCTGTCCGTGGGACCTTAAAAAAAAAACAAACCCCAAAATCAAAGAAAATGGGAGAAGTCCCTGAATCTTTTTTTCACCAAAGATAAGGACAGTTTGTACTGTTTTCACCTGTATGGAAAAAGATATAGTTCAGAGGACATTAGGCACCATTAGTCATCTGTTTTCATTTCCTCCTCATAGTTGAGTAAATGAAAGGAAATGAAAAACCATTATGAGAAAATGTACATTTTTTTGAATGTTCAATTATGGGGGTATATGTCTGAATATAGCCTTAAAATCTCAATGATAGTAGATATTGTTGAAATGTTATCTGATAGTCATTGAGTTGTTTGGGAAAAAAAAGTTGGAAAACCATGGCTGACGTTCCTACTGTTTTCCAAGACTGATGTTTGTTTGAATTTAGCTTCATTCCTAAAGATGGATACGAGCATAAGGATCTTCAAAAAGGTATCATTATGTTTTAAAATGAGTTTTAAACCTCTTTTTAACACCTAATATAAACCTATGGATAGTCGGTCTTAAATTTCAATTGAATTGAACATCAAGGCTCAGCTTCAGTCTTCAAGATTTACCGAAGTAATTTGCAGGCACAAGTCGTTAAGAGCTTGAGATAGAAATAGCCATATATGTAAACAGCTTTACAGATCAGTAAACCCAGTAATTTCAGCGGGAATGTGTACGCCTGTGATGTTATTCCCATTCATGATTGTAGTATTTGATTTCTATAGTGTATGGATATATATAAAAGTATGATTACTGAGTTTACTTCTCTGACATAATTTGTTGTTTGTGTACATTTAATTTATAATAAGCAGACTCAGTTTAAAATGTAGCCCTCAGAGAATTTCTGCTGTTCAGAAATTAAACTCAAAAGATATGTGTGGTTTCTACATTGTATCCCTTGTTATTAGAATTGTGGATTGCCTTTGAAATAATATTGTGAAGATAAACTGTATTGTACAGATGAGTTGTCAAGTGATAGTCTCTTTTTTTTTCCTGCTAGAAGTTAAACCATTGGAGGCTTTTTGTAGGATCTCAAAAGAAAAAAAAAAAGAAAAAAAAAAGGATGGTAGAGAGATTGTCACATTACTAGTTAGGCAGCTGATTCCAAACAACATATACTGTCAGTAAAATCTTTCCTTATTGTCTTTAAAATCATCCTCAAAATTATTTGTGTCTGCTCCAATGGTTGCATATAGTTCTAGAGTCTAGACACAAGTCATGAATAGCAAGTTAGATTTTTATTTTGCATATCTCGATTGCTCTGTTGTGTTCAGTGATAAATGCTCTCAGTGATGAATTAGTTTGAACTTCATACCATTTAGATTTGGTGTCACAAGGTCTTATCTTAAATTTAGTGCCATCTATGGAAGCTTGAATATAATAAAAGGGAACAGAACTGAGCCTATATTTCAGCCATGTGGACCTTTCCTTTCCATTCCTATCACTAAGCAGTCTTAAACAAACAGAAGGAAAGAAACCAGCAGAGATTTAAGTATTGCCAATTTGGGTATTGAATAAATAATTAGAAAACTAGCCATTTCAAATGCTGGAAACCTGAAGTAGCCAAAAGTTAATAGACTTGGAAAAAAAAAATTATTGATATCAATTTCTTTCATTTAGAAAGAACATGCTTGTTCTAAATTCAGTTTTGTGTAAAATAAGAGATTGGCTATGTAACTATTTTTATTGGATGAAAGACAATAGTTGCTCAGGTCTTATGAACATAGAGTAATTAACAAAATATTAGTGAGATAAGAATGTATTTTTCCTATTAACAACTGAAAAAAAGGGAATTACCAATTGGCCTGTATTGTGGCTTGAACACTCAGAGTCTGAAGGCATTGTCCATGCCAGGACACTTGACAATGAAGATGTAGCTTTGAATGTGCTCATAGGGTTTGACATCTTTCTGTCTCTCTGACAGCTGTGATGACTCAGAATATTAACCAGATCACTTTTAAATACCCCTTTAGCTAAACAGCTGCAAACCAGATAGCTTTTCAGTTGTTTAGAATCTTTTTTTGTCATTCTCTTCTATCTTTCTTTATGAAATTAAAAACTTATAATTGTACTAAAACAGACTATAATAAAGCCAGTGCATGCAAGTTTTAAACAATTGTTTTAGCACTGTAATTTTTAGGCAGTTAATGAAAGTCATTGTTTTAGATCTAGTCATGTAAGTGTAAAATTATGAATGTCTGCCCTATTAATCAAGTTGCTTTTGAATTCTAAAGAGATTCTGAGGTAGGAGTTTACTCAGCGAGACATAATCGTTTTTCCAGCTCAATACAGAGTAGTCCCATTATTCATATTTTCTTTTGAATAAGAACTCGCACTGTAATTCTAAGCACTTGTGATAATTACAAAGGATATTTTTTTCTTTTTTCCCTTTAAAATGCTTTTTTCCCTATTGGCATTATAAAAGAAAATAGAATATTATGATCAAGATTAAATTCTAGTCTGGGCACTTGCATTTTGCCTGGCAAATTTTTACCCATTTTCTTCCTTGACTGTGGTGTTGCACAGTTGTGTGTTGTTAAATCGCTGTTGCATATGCCCCAAGTTTTGTGCATTTCAGAGCTTATGAAAGATGTCAGTTATAACTGTCCAACAAGGAATTTGTTTGCTGTACAGGTGATTTTATATATATTAAAAATGGGCTTAGTATATACTTATCCAGATAAAGCCTGAGGCAATCAATAATTTAAAACATGAAGAGATTAAAAGGCCATTATATATATATATACACGCATAATTAGAAATGCAAGTATCATTACATCCTTACAGAGGTGGCTAAAATGAGACCTTTCTAGCAGTTGGTATTATCTAATCTCTTACATAAATACCTATTATGGCTGTGCTTATTCTGTTATGGTAATGAGAGGCTTAAGCACTCAAACCTGTCTTCTCTGGTGTTTCACCCTTCCTCCAAGCTGGCTCAACTCTGGACCAATGCAGCATACTTGTCTAGTGTAAGCCAGATTTTTTCAAAAGTAGTCAATTATTTTGGTCTATCCAATTTTCTGATGTTTAACCGTAGTGTTTTGAAATGAGTGCCCTAAAAACTTTGAGAGTGACTAAACCCAAAGTGCATGGAGACACTTTGGGTTTAGGACAGCAGACATGTTATCTCAGCTAGTGCCTTTTTATAGCTTGAAAGTTTTCTGAGCATCTGCAACCACCACATCACTTGTGAGGAATGTGAAGCGTAGGTGGATATGATACGGATGCCCAGCATTTTCTGTTGGGACCTACTGAAACCTATTAGTTCCTTTGCCCTCAGATAGTCACCTCAAACATAATGAACCTTCCTTTGGAAATGCCTCTTCTGCAAATAATCAGTAGAGACGTAGATACACCTGGATCTCTGTCCTTAAAATTCTGGACGTGTCTTCTCTCTCCATGGACTGCATGGGGAATCAATGGCTAGGTTAGCCAGGATGGATTTCTTACCTTTCTCTCCCCTACTCAGACAGTTTTTGTACAGAGTAAAAACATCAATCCAAGCAGATTGCGTTTCAGACCATACTTTTAGTTTAGGGTAGTTTAGTGTAATTGGTGATTAATCTGCTTTTTGATGTCCCTCCTTTTTTTCTCCTCTTTGTTGGATGCGGGGTAAAGAGCAATGGAAGTAAGATATCCTGTCATCAGTAACTGGAGATGAGATCCAAAAAGAGAAGCTACTGCTAAAGGTATAAACCATACCAGCTATTTTTCATTCACTGATACCACTCAGTGTTATGCGCTTTTGAATTTAATAACATTTTTATTTGTATCTGCATGATCTGGTTATCACTGAAATGCTACTAGGTGTGGATATTAGACAGAAAAGTGTATTCTTGTCATACAGGTAATTTATAACATTTTAAAACACCAAGATAAACGGTGCTAATAGTTGCAGCCAGAATTCATGCAAACATGCTTGAAAGTTACTGATGATCCTGTTACCGTACAGTGTGACTTTTCATAACGTTTGCAATGAAAAGTGGCAAAGCAACAAGAACACCATGGTGAATGATTTCAGTAAGTGATTAGGCCCATGAGTACTTAACAATTGCTATCGTGGATCAGGCGGCACTTCAGAAGCTTGAGATAGTTGTCAATTTTGTGGGAATCTCGGCGGAGGCAATGCAGCAGGTTGTAAAAGGCAAAGAGTCTGGAGTCCTCATCAGTGAGTTGCAGGGATGGAAGCCCTTCCCACTGGGAGTAAACTTCATTTCCTATCTCACCAGAATGAACCTAAAGACACAAAATGATACTGTAGTAAATGATAGCGAATTTGACTGGATGTAGAACAGAGCATTTAAAATACTGGCCTTGAGGAATGCTACTTGCTAGTGTATGGCTTGTAAAGTGTTTCCTGTTATGGTTCCCACTATTCTGTATAATGTTCTATCTCTTCAGGCAGCTTTTGGATGAATTTGTCAGATTTTTCAGTTTATATCCCTAAAATATGTAAAAAGCTTAACTATGTCTGTAGTGTTTTAAGAGTGTGTTAACCAATGTCCAGTGGAATCTGACTTTGCAGAGAAATCAAACCTTCCTTCATGCATGGACTCATCAGTGACACCTCTTTTTCGTTCCCTCCAGCTTGAAATCTTTGTTAGCATTTGTTCCTAGAACTTCTTTGTGTGTATCTCCAGCTTTGTCTTGGCCCACCTCTTAGTAATCTCTCTGATACAGGCAGCTTCAAGAACACGTTACCAGACAAATCTCTCAGATTCCTCAGTACCTCAGATTCCATTAAAAAAATACAAAAAATGCTGAGTGATACAGTGACCTTTAATGTTAGAAAGCTAGTGTAGGAACTCATGTAGTGAGTTAGTATCTGAGGTGAAGATTGGTTTAAGTCTCCTTGTTTGAAAGAGACAATCATTAGTTTTCTCATAACACAGAAATCTACCTTCATAGCAGGAAGGAAGTCTGTGCCTATTGGTGCTTGTGCATCTTCCTTATTTCCCACCAGTTGTACATTGTAAAAGCACATAGGAAATTATCCGTGGAGCCTCTATCACTCAGTTTAAGCAACAGGCAAAAAAAGAGATACACCTACTATCACTCAAAAACGTG
This sequence comes from Fulmarus glacialis, assembly GCF_000690835.1. Lineage (NCBI taxonomy): Eukaryota > Metazoa > Chordata > Aves > Procellariiformes > Procellariidae > Fulmarus > Fulmarus glacialis. The sequence continues at coordinate 53,592 of NW_009228858.1, read as the reverse complement.
GTTTGACACTAATGAATTTGCCATTCTTGTCTTCAACCTCCTCCTGTAAATAATGTGAATGAGAAGGTGGTGACAGGGTAACTGTAGTAGCACCTGACTTCTGCTGTTATCTTGGATCTTCGCCTGCACCCCTTTTACATGTGGATGTGGGATAGAGATGTATTTGGTTACACTGATAAATGCATTTGTGGCCTGGACGGGCTAAGGTTTCTGAGTAAAGAGACACCTAACTGAAAGAAAGAGAGACCATGAGTGATCCAGTGGAAAGTGATAGATACGGTGATGGTGGCACTCTTGACACTGTTCAACTGTTCAGAGCCTAAGCAAAAGCCAGTAAAGTCAGAACCTCTTTTTAACATCTAGCTCACTGACAGAATGATATATTCAGGGACCAACAGAGGCCCCTTTAAAAATAAACAAGCTAGAGCTGATTTTATTCAGGAAAGCTTTCAATCAATTACTGATAAAAGGGGGTATTTGAGTATGGGTTTTGTCAGTCAACAGCCTTGTTGGCTAACCTTGGCGTAGGGGGAACCAAGTCGGAGCCAGAGTTCAGAGGCACCAGTGTGGTGTGAAAAGAGAAATGAAAGATACCATGATTTCTTTGCTGTATGCCACATCTTTGCAATAGCCCAGACTTCCATACCAGTTTTAAACACAGTATCTGTTTCTGAAAACTATACACAATACCAATATGTATACAGATGTGTATAAATATGGTAAAACATACATATAAATACGTGCCTGTGAAAAAACACAGATGCATCCTTAAAAAATCAGGATTGCAGATTCAAAATACTCAAAGATATAATGATGATTACCAGTGCTGATGATTACACCTTCCCTTGAAGCAGGACTGGGAGTACGCTGGATTATGCTATGCCAGTCACATCACTGTCTCTTTAGAAATTGCAAGATAGCAGAAGAAAAAAAAGCTGAAAGAAGAAAGCTGAAAAGTTCTCAGATTTCACTGTCTTGGCTCCCTTTTTTTTCTTCACATCTACTGTTTCCTTTCCTATTCCAGGCAGGGAGGGCCCATCACTGTATGTGTCTTACAGCAACAGGCTGGAAGGATGTTAAGGACCTAATACTTACCCGTGCAACTATTTTCTCCATTCCTTCTAGAAGCCTCTTGTTTTGTTCTTCAATCTCTACAGCCTTCCAGAGGATGGTGTCTGGAGCTTCTTTGATTCTTTGTACTTCAGAGGCCAGATGGATCAGGGGATCATTCCAGGAGCGCAGCACTCCCAGTACTAAATTCAGTAGGTCTTCATGCTGCTCACCCACATTAAGAAAAGACAGTTAAAATAAGAAGGCTGAACGCTGGCAGCCTTAGGAGGCATTTAGAGCAATGTCATCAGACATAGTGATTTGGGAACTTATTCCAGGACCTACCACTGAATGTGCCCTATAGCCCTGTCTTAGATACCTTTGTGCAATTGCATTTTTGAAGTTTGTCGTTGTTGTCATCATGTTTTACAATATTAGCACAAGCAGTTACAGTATTGCAATGGAAAATATCATTAAACCCTCCCCACGTTAAAAACTAGCAAGCACAACTGTGTTTCATCTCTGTGAAAAAAACCAACTCCTTACTGACTTTTGATGAACATTTTAAAATCCAATGATTTTTTTTAAAAAAAGTTTAGTACTGAATGGAAGGTGCACATTATGGTAAACCACTAAATAGCTTTTATTGCCTCTACATAACTCATCTGTCCTCCCCTTTGAACAATGATGCTTCCAGCAATGGCCCTCTGGTTTTAAAAATTGTCCTTTCTTGTGGCCAATAAAAATTCATAGAGTTTATGGTTATGGTAGTATTCAACCATTTCTTCTTTGCTAGATGCACTGGATCTGAACACAACCAGACTTGTTATGTACCCAGGGCTGTGAATTCTATTGCTCCCAATAGAATTTCTGAATGATGTACTGAGAAGATGGCGATACTGGGATTGCAAGGATATCACCACCATGAAACTGATAGAGATTTCTCCCTGGCACACCCCCATTCATACACCTGTGCTTATTTTTTTCTCCGGAGTATTTTCAAATTGTACCTGTGAGCATAAGCTGAACAAGACTATCTTCATCTTCCCTTAATTTTGTAATTATTAAATTGACATATGTAGCATGTTTCTCTTTACAAGTATTTTGCAGTATTTTGCACTAGAGTCTTTGTATTTGGATGATGATATGACCACTTTTGCCTACTGGTAACAGCAAGAATATCTATTTAGCATTTGTTTAGTAATGTCAGTGTTTTCAGTTACTGGAAAACTTCTTACGTCTGCCTACATACAGTATTCACTATATAGCCAATGTATTTTTATGTTTGTTAGTATAATAATTGTCTATAAGGTGTTTTAAGATAATGTTCAAAGGTTATAGTGTTCTCAGTACTGTACAAGCATGGTAACTGGCATTGTTCCATGAGGTTATATTGTAATTGGAAATAAGATGCAATGACTGAATGTAACATACAGGAAAAGGAAGGGAAGATGAAAGTTACCAGTACTTATATATTCTGTACAGTCTGTAACTTAGTATTAGCAAATGTTAAATCAACTTTTCTTGGCTTTTTGGTGCTTTCTTCTTCCTGGCTTTTTTATTCTGATTGAGCTGATTTCCCTCACTCTCTGTCTGCTGCCTTTCTATTCCTTAACCCTCCCTCTTCCCCCCCACCCCCGCTCTCTCTCACACTGAATGACATTAGAAATGGGACTTACATGAATCTGCTGAGCTTGCTCCTTATCTTCAGGAGTGGTTAAGGAAGAAGTGTGGCAGCCATTAACAGCTTTTGTAATAAAACCCCGGCCCTGAGCATAGCGTTCATCCTGCAGATCAGCAAGGACAGGCATTATTGAAACAGATAAGTAAGAAAAGCTTCAATTCAAACACTGTATTAACTAATTGTTGTTCCATTGCTTTTATCACTGCTTTTATGCTGTAAAGGTCAAAACTTTCTGGTGAGTCTGTAGAGTGAAACTGGCACCCAGCAGACACAAACTTGTCCCACAGATAAAGAATGATGGGAAAATGGCATCTTTTAATAGAAGTGTTGGGGATCTTAGCAATGATGGTCAACACTATGCACAGATTTGGTCACCATTGGGACTATCACTGTCTGTGCAGCAGTGATATTTGTTTACTTGTTGAAGGATTTCATATGTTAACATATGTTTGTGCTTAAAAAGTATTAAATTGCATTTTTATGTTTTCTCGCTCTCAGAAAAAGGCAGAATACTTACAAATTCGTTGAATATTTCCGAAGAGAGGAAGTGGATATAGTGTGAAAGTTTAACTGCTCGGTCAAAAAGTTCTCCGAGGGAAACTTGGCAATTGACAGATCCATTGGGGCAGATTGGCAAGGAGGTCACTCCTTCCTTTGTCAGGAGCATATTGGACACCAGAAGGACCACCAACAACAAACCTGTTCAGGTTTAAAACAAACCAAAATGGAATCACATTGACTTGTATGTGCATTTAGAAGTAGCTGTCAGAGCCAGATGTTGGGTGATGTGTTGTCACATGCCTCAGAGTACCCCCTGTACTGGCTGCTGAAAATCAATGGAGAAGGGAAGTACTGTAATTCTGTTATCTTTCTCCCCTCCATCATCCTGACTGTATAGCAGAGCCTGCTAGAGTTTGAGGAGACAAGGTAACCTGTGTTGCAGTGTACACTGTATTCTGAAGTCTTCTACTATTGTGCCTGACTTTATTACATAGTGATAAATGAAAGAAGAAAATCAAACTTCTTCACAGTGTAAATATAGATAAATAAATATATTTGCACTGATATATAAGTTTGGAAAATATATTGGTCTTTTTTTTTTTTCTTTTTTTTTTTCTCGTCTTCCTCCCACAGGTCCTTTTTTTCTTTGCAAACATTTGGAGTTTAAATTAATTTTGTGGGAGGGTGGTTAGGTCACTCTCTTAAGGTTTTGATTGTCCTGGGAGTTCCTTCAGAAGATTTCCACCAGCTGTGCTGCTTTGCTGTTTAGAGTTTAACCCTAAATTGCCTACTGCTAAGAGATCAGAGAGAACTTTTGTCTTTTCTCCTGAGCTTCTGAAACTGACAGAGAGGACTTCTCGTTATCTAAAACACAAAACCTCATCTGTTTAAAACTTTTAATATTAACTTAACAGAGTCAAGTTCTCTATTCAGTGAAATAAAATATGCACAGAAGAACAATGGAAAAAAATAAAAGCAAATATTTGGTAAATGAACGTACTTATTCAAAGAACACTGTTCTGTGCTCTGAGAGTTTTAGTTCTGTAAATTGGCCTGCTATCTGTATTGGTTCACTAGACTTATTTTAAATGATAAATTGAAGTGTGCTCCATAAATGAGCAGAGCTGTCCCTAATATTATCATGTGATATGTTTCCTTCTAGCTCTAAATTCAAGAAAAGTGCATTTACACAATATTGAAGTAAGCCTTCCTCCTCCCCCATGAACAAGGTACATGCTGCATGCTGCAGTTAGGAAAGTACTCTGGGGAATAATTCTATGAATAAGAAAACCTGAGACCTGTTGGCTTAGAAAGTTGAAGACGGTTATGAAAATTCACTTCAAAATTACTACATCACGTCTACGCTTGTGGATAATGACTTTTAGTCATTGCCTTCTGAATGGTGTAGCAAAGCAGTCTGGATCCAGTCTTTTGTGTGCAGGTGTCACATCCCTCAAGCCAATTTTCTGTCACACTGCCCAATGCAAAGGTAGTCTTAGGAGACAAAAGGCTGAGTAAAAAAGGGATCAAGCTGCTTTCTAATTCCAATGTTTGGACACTAAACATTTGAGGTGGAGGCAGGTTTCACCATTACTGGAAGACTAGGTGGCTGGAAGACCTCAGTTTCTAGAGCTGTTACATTTCAGTTACTTCCCAATTCAATCTAAATTTAAAGAAATATAAAAATTATCAGCAAGTGAACAGCAAAAGTCTTACCTTTCAGTGAAGCCCCCTTGTTGCTCATGGTAGAGATCCTGTATGAAGACTTGCTCTACCAGAAAGAAGTCTCAATACTTGCTCTGATTCTCTGCACATGCCACTTTTATATACACCATCCAGGGTCTATTTTGCATACATTCAGCAGGTCGTGGAGTTTACCTCGATAATTATAAACATCAAATTGCCTTTCTTCCACATTCATATTCAGTATTTTTTGTTTTTTATTTTTAACTGTAAGAGGGAATTTCATTAACAAGTTCAGCTGTGGGATCTTAAGTATGGTTGGATGAAGAGAGCACCAAAATTTTGCCCTGAATGAGGTGCAAATGCCATTCATCCTAGAAAGCTCCAGTTGTCAATTCTGATACAGGTATTCTCAATGTTTCTAACCTGCTGTTCCCTCTCTCCACAACTGCCTTCTCATCCTTCCTTGTTTCTTCAGCCATCAAAGCCTGCCTATGTTAAAATTCTGGCTGTTTGTGAGAGGCAAACAACATTTTACAATGTCCACAGTGAGGAAAACAGCATAAATTGTACTGAAATTTATCCAGAGAAAAGGAACGGAGGCTCCTGGAAAGACAGGTCACTATCTGTAAAATTACAGATATGACATTCTGGGAATATAGCTCCAAAGAGTTAAAAAAGATTGCACAGCACAAATCATGATATAACTGATCCTCAGTCTGAGAGATGTTTTGAGAAATGGGGGCAGTTCTAATATTAAAAAAGTAATAATTTGCAACAATCAAAAAAGAAGAAGTTATATGTTTACTGTTTAATTATAAATGTTTTATGAATGTCAGCATCGTTTAAAAAAAAACCCTCTACAAAACTATGAGATTGTTTTTATACTTGAAAACTCTCTGTGTAAAAGATGTGCATTTCCACCATACACAAAACATACGCTGTCGTAATCAGTGGGATTTGTTTCCAGATCTGATGTGTCTGTGGTAATCTACAAACTAGCCTCAGCAGGTTGGCCCTGTTTTCTTGTTGTGTGAGGCTCATCTGTATGAATATGTTAGCAAATGTGTAATCTCTCATCTGTTTCTCAGGTCCATTTACCCATGAAAAGACTTTCCAAATTAGATGATTATAATGAATAAGGTATACACTGTTAATCAATTTTCTTGCCTTTAGACAACTTGTTCTGTACTTGTGGAACAGGTATGTATGTAACCCTGAATCCTTCATTATTTTGTAACTATGGACATGATTCTTGAAGCAATGATAAACAAGGGAGAAGAAAGGTAGAGCGTTTAGGGGGTAAACCATGGAAGGCATCCCTTGGGAAGCAATAAAAGGAGATGCTTCAGCAATAAACCAGAACCGGTAGCAAGTTGTCTACATCTGCTAAGTTCTAGGATGATTGCTAGAACAGTTTGTTCTACTTAGAGGCTGGATCTTGTTTAGAAATTGAGGCCCTGCTGAGTAAATGAAGGAGTTGTTGCCTGCAGCAGGGAAAAGTGGCAATTTGATGAAGGCAGTAAAATTAGGATAGGGCCACAGCCAAAATTCTAGAATGGATAGTAGAAAAACAGCTGTCTTCTAAACCACAGCCACATGGCTTATGATTTTGATTTAATTCAGCTTCATTTGAAAATCTTCCCCAGTAAGATTACAGGTGAGCTTGAAAAATCCTGGTATCTTATAGCATTAGAAGAGCCCTGTGAATAAAAGGAATGAACACTTCTCAACCCACCATTTGCTCTTTTTGTCTGCTTTTCTTGGCATTTTGCGGGGTTGGTAGTGATACTAAAATAAGGCACACAGTTAATTAATATTAGGGACTAAATAACAAAGGAAGATACTCACAAAGGCAGCAGGTAAACTCCCTAGGCTCCCTTTACCGTTATTGGAGAGGGAAGCTCCTCTCAGGTCTGACAGCATCAGCTAAAGTCAGGATCCTCATATAACTTACCTTCAAGAAGAGCCTGTCTCTTGCTGTATAAGGGTAGACAAGCACCTTAAACGTAGATCATAGGAAAGAGTAGTTTATTTGAAACTGTTGCATGATGTTTTAGTTAAAGCATTCTACCACAGAATAATATACTTTGCTTTTCTCTTGCACCTTTCACCCTGAAATCCTCAACTACTTTACAAACATGAATGGAATAAAATTGTCAGCAATTAAGAGTCATAAGCAGAAAGAGAGAAGAAATTCTGTAAAGCAGATAAATATAAAGGTAAAGTTCTTTATCAGGTGTGGGAACTGACGTAGAGGTTAAGATGTTTATTTGTGGCTGCACAGGAAGTCTTTGAGAAAAAAACCCAAAAATTCTTGATTCTCAGACCTGCACTTTAAGTGAAGACCATAATTTCTTCTTAGTACCGAAAAGAAAACAAAGGTGAGAGAAGGGAAAGGAGAGGAAACGTTACAATAAACAGAAATAAATAGGTCCAAATATTAATTTTCTTCTATAAATTAGGAATTGGGTTCTATTTAAAAGTTGAAAAAAACCTTGAAAGTAGCTGAAAATGCCCCCCTCTGCCTTTTGAAAGTGGCCTGGGTTTATATCGTCCAAAGAAGTAATATGGAACTTGGCATCTCATCTTCTCTGACTGTTCCCTGAATCTTGGTAAAGGAAGCTGATCCTAGCCCCTAACAGCCTCCTAATTCTGACAGTAGCTCAGGACAGCGCTGTAAATAGCTGGACAGTCATCAGTACTAGGGGAAATCTCCGGGAACAACTTGAGGAACTACAAAGCACAGCTATAATTAGCAGAATGTTTCCATCTCCCTTTGTCTTTCACTTTTGCCTTAGGAATTTAATTGAATTAATATTTTTTTAAGTTATCACATTCCTTTTATCTTCAAGAGCTTTTCTGGAAGTAAAATTAGTAGATTGTTACTACTCAGTGTAAACAATATACCAGAAGAAGGACTTACTATATGCAGACTTTATTATATAGCTTTTAGCTCATTACTCATGCTTCATAGGCCTTACATGTGATGTATCAATATTACAGATAACAGCATTTAGTGCTTGTTTCTCAATAATCTTATCTTTCCACCTCATATCAGGTTGCAGACCGAGAGTTTTGATTAAGAACTATTGATCGGTACTGGAAAATTGACTATTCCTATTCAATTTTCTTTTATTTAAAGTTTTGAGACATGCAAAGTGTTATGTCTGATTGATAGCTACCACAGCGGAATGAAAAATCTTTTCTAATAGAATAGTTCTTTGCAGAATACTTATTTTAAGTAGGTGAATTGAAGACTGGGTAGTATCACTTGATTTTGCCTTTTACTTACCTGGAAGTATCTGTATTTAATGGCAGAACGTTAGTTAATGCAGAAGTTTGGCTATGTTTTTAAAAGATCATCCCCAAGTTATGTATGCAGATGATTGAGCATGCAAAACTGAATGTGCAGAAAAATATTCTTGCGTGTGATCTGATTTGATACACAATGAAACAAAAGGTTTTATGTGTTCCTGTTTTGCATATGTAAGTTGGAGTCATAATACTGAAAATATAGTTGCTCTTGTCTTCCTTTTATAGAATAGTTTACAAAGTTATCCAGTCAACTTCATTTAATGGTTGGCTTTGGAAAGATACAAAACTATTTAATCTGGATCAAAACCAAATCCTCAGAGCACTTTAACTTTTCAAACACACAGGAAATACATTTTGAGGAGGAACATAAACAGAATATTTTTTCAATCTCGATAGTTTCAAATGACAAATATTTTGTCTTTTCTGATTACTCCCTATAATCTCCATGAAACTTTTGTGCAAAATTCAAGTGATTTTCTAGGATTCTGTAAAACAAGGGCTCTCCCTCTCCATCTTCTTCATATAGGGAAAAGGAGTATTTAAAAAGCATTCTCTCCAAATGTTTGTCTCAGCAAAAACAGCAAAATGGAGATTGAGTCATTTCTTAGTGTGATCTCTGCATGAAGGCTGGTAAAAAATAGATAAGAACATAAGGAAAAATGATTCCATATGGAGAAAAAAAAAAGGTGAAAATCTTTGGGAGATTTTCAGTTTACTTTTAATTTAAGTTTGAGTACCAGTGTGGTTTCATAAAATTTCAGAAGTAGACATAAAAATAAAATGGCAGAACATGTTTCAAAAATCATTTATCAACTTTGCCACTATGATGACATACACCCAAGTGCACCATGAAATATTAAGTGTGAATTCCAAGTAGAATTCCAGCTAACAATAGCAAAAAAACCAGGGGAATTTGCAAAGAACGGAGTAAAAGCTAGCTAGTATATATTGGTCCTGATGCTTGAAGTTGTTTGAAGCCTGTGGCTCTTGTTCTCTAATGCTGTATCTGTGTATTATCAAATAACCTGGCAGTATAAATTTGATCTGGATGACACATAACTGCATTACGGCACTTCAGTTGAATTATCAGGAGACTGGGTTATGGCACTTATCCTGGCTTGATACTTGATACCAGATTTATCTGACTGGTGGAGGTTGGATGATAATCATCTGACATCTGCTAGGACAAAGATATCCTACAAAACTTTTTGTATAAATGTGAAGTGGCAGAGTGAGCCTGTGCTAGTTCAGCATTTCATGTCATGTGGCTGCAATATTATTTATCCTATGCCTTAAATCCAATTTTCCTTTTTCAGAGCCTGAAAACTAGTGATTTTAAAAGTAAAGACAAATAAGGGGAATCTCCACCCTCCAAAAAGTTTTTAGAATAGATTCCTGGCAGCATTGCTGTAAAGTTGAGGATTTGAGCAGTTGTGACAGCTTCTTCTGTCTATCCAGCTTGAGTCTTATTCTACTTCCGGGACGATGGAATTACATACTGGGCCATAGTTGGCCTGATTTCCAAAGCCGAAAGTTACAGTCCAGTCTAAATGGAAAAGTATTACAAGCATGTAAGCATTTGCACATTTTGACCTATAAGATACAGTTACTGCTATAAAACCATCACTGAAATGTTCTGTCTTAGCTATAGGAGAAAGTATGCTTGATTCTGAGGCATATTGATCTTAGAGGTCTTTTCCAACCTTAATGATTCTATGATTCTATGATATTGAACATCATAACTCCATAGGCTGAATACCCAGTGATTTAAACAGTTTGTATGTTTTTTGCTTATTTTCCCATACACTTGCTTTTATCTCTAATTTATTTCCCTTGACCAGTTCTGCTACAATCAGTAAGTTCTTCTCCATAAAATCTGATTTCAGCTGATCATTCTTCAGGATAAAGTAGAATGAGTTTCAAGAATTTACTTAGGGTAGGCATGCTACAGTAGATTTACTATTGGACTGGGAAATCATTGGTATAGTTTTAAGTATTATATTTGTGTAACACACTTTTAATAAAAGGTAATAAACAGTAAAATTGCCATCAGAAGGCTGCAATTTTCCTGCTAACAAGTGGGGAATAGGAGAAATAGGAACCTGATTTATATATTTGCATATTTTTAATTCTATGGATAAATGCATCACTGGAAAAACATTTCCTTAAGCGCTTTGTGGAACTAGAGTCTGTAAAAGTAAGAGGATTTTTTTTTTTTAAATTAAAATACACTGAAAAGAGCACTGAAGTGTGCACAGAGGGTTTGAGCACATTTCAATAGCTAAGTATTTCCAAGGGTTGTAGTAAATATGCTTCTGTTTTACCATGCAGTGTTTGATTTTACTAATGGAGAGTATCCTGAAATGGCAAATGGAGATTTTGTCCTGTGCTTTAGACACATCCTGAAGATGCATTTTTCCTCCTTATGTGAAACACTCTTTGGTCAGATAATTTCTGATATGTACATATGGATTGAATGGAGAGGAAAAGGTGAGTAGAAAATTTTTTTGGGAGTGTGGTATTAGCTGAAAGCCAAATAGCAGGCAGAGATCAGTGCTGACATTCTTGCATCTTTGGGAGGATCTCATTTTTAGTTGTGCACTTATCAGAGGGAGGAATGCATATTGCTGCTTAAAATTCTCCATTTCGTAATGAGATAGAAGTGATACTGAAACAATGTGGCCTTTACTTAATTGTCTTTAAGGAAGCATTCAATGCCAGGGGTTTCTCTTACTGATTCCAAAACCTAACACATTTCCTTCTCTTCATTTGTTTGTTACTGTCTCTAAACCTAATACTTAAATAAAAATAAATAATTAAAAATACTGAAGGGATGAGGTGTATGTGTATTGGGCATCTCCTGACCCACAGGAAATTTGGAACCTCAAGTCTTGTTTAGTATCTCATTAAAACTATTTTTCGAATCTACCACATTTTGTAGATATTTTAATTAAGCTTGTCATATTTATTGAACCCAGGCTAGAAATTAATATCGACACAGATTTTTGGAAAACACGTGAAATTGCTCTAGTAAAATGCATTCACCTCCTTCCTAAAGCTAAAATATTTTCTTCAGGGAAAAAATGTGAAAGGAGTTATTCTATGACTATATATTCTGTGCTATTAGAAAGAAATGTATGTTACAAGGTGAAAAATGCATGGAAATGCATACAGATATATACAACAGGCACAGCCCATGGTATGTTCCGTGCAGAGGTTGTCGGCTGTCGCAGGGTATCTTGTAGGATTCTCTTATACCTTAAATACTTACAAATAATAGCTATATTGGACATCCAGTAACATAAGCAAAGAAGAAATAAATGATTGTTAATAAAAATTAAAACAGCTGAAGAGTTTCAAGTAAGCATTTTTAAACAGAAATAGAAAAAACTACAGTCAAGAAAACTTTTTGGTAGCAAACATTGCTAACTGCTCCTTAAAAGGTCAAATACATTAAATTGCACACCTGCAGCACATTTGCATGTTTAAAAATTCATTAAAAAAATACTGAAGCTGCATTTCTGTTTAATCTCTTCTCTAATGAATATATTTGCATGTAATCACAGCTTTTCTCCTTTAGACCTTTCTTACTCATTTCCTAAGACCTCAATCTGTAACCTGATCTTGTAGGATTTATAAAGCTGAGGCCAAAGTCATCATGGAAATGTCATGACATTGCCATTATCGGAAGTGCCTAGCCATTATAAATGGCTGACACAGTATAGCTTTGCGACTGATCAGGAGTAGTAACGTCAGATACGCTGTGCGACTTGTTACATTAGCCATAGATTTTGCGTAGACAGGAAGAAGCAAAGGAGTGGTTGCCTGTTTTTCTCCAGGCCCTTCACTAGAGCCATCCAGTGCCCTGTGTTCATTACATTTGAAGACATGGGAGACACTGCACTGCTCGACGTAACCATCCCTGATGTCTTTATGCTTTTTCATTGTGACCTATGTATTTTACTTTAGTTTTCTGAAGTGTGATAACAAAATTATTGAGCTACTTCAAACACAGTTCTTCCCAAGTAATGAAGGCTTCGATATGTTACAATGTTCCTCGGGGGGGAGGGGAAACCAAAAACAAACCAATAGGAGGGAGTGGACTGAGCACAATCTTTGCATCTCTTTCTCCTTATAGCTTTTCTGTTTTGGCTCTGGTTTCAAAGCTTGGGGCTGATATTCCCTGTGGAGCATATTTCAAGAGTGTTTGGCTTTATACCTGTGAAGCATATCAACGCCATCCTACTTTGTAGACACCAGAAAAGATCAATTGCTCATAGTGAATAAAATTAACTAGTTTGTATCCTTCATAAAAATGAATATGCAAAATAGAAAAGTTAATTTTTTTTAACATTATAGACTAAAAGTAATTCTTATTAAAGGACTGAAGTTTTACTGAGATGATGACATTCTTTCCTTTTAGAAAACCCTAACAACCTGCCACAAATTTTCTACAAAAACTCTGCTTTTCTGAACGTGTGTCCTGTCGACCTCCTTAACCTTATGAGTCTTTAAATCAATCTTTAAAAAGTGGAGGAGACATCTGTATGAAAACTAATATATTTTTACATTCACATTTGTGGTAAGGGATGTAATCATAATGTTAAAGATTTCTAATCTGTAATATTTCTCTAAATCTTATAATAAAAAAGTATTTCATATGTGTGTGGGAGAAAGAGAGCTAGGTTGCAATTAAAGATGATTGTAGGACAGAAGCTTTCAGTTTTTTAATGTTTCTTTCTTGTCTTTAGAAGAGTGGAGCAAAAAGGTATTGCATGTTGGCTTGCAAAATTTTGTGAGAGAAACAGTGTGGTATCAGATTGCAGCACATTTTGCCATTATGGCTCTTGAGTATGTGTGTAGACAGATCCTGTAGCTGGATCCATTATTTGCAGGTGGCTGTGAGGTGAGGATTCCAAATGATTGAAATAGGATGACCAGGTAGCAGAAGTTTTTTTCAGTTTACACCAGACTTGTTCTGGAGATAAATCATCTTTAGGTAAATCAGATAATGTAATCTCCAAAATTCTTCCTGTGGTAGTCAGTTTATCTTCCACAAAATCTTCTTTCCTACAAGGTTGGATGCATGCCAGAAATCTATGGCTGTTAAAAAACCAAACAAACAACTTTCATTTTAAACAATGTCAGTAGAAATAAATCGATTTCCTTATTAGAAATAGTGATGAACACTAGAATGGAAAGGCAAAGTGGCCAGTAATTTTTGCTGTGCTCCAATTTTACTCTCCACCATGTATGGACAAGTGTGAAGGTTTTGTACATTGGCAATAATAGAAACTGCAGGTATTTTGTTTAATAAAGACTTCTTTAATCCCATAAAACCTTAGTGTGAGGTAGAGCTGCTGTTAACCGTTCTCACTGAGCTAGATGTGAAGAACCTTCAAAGCCTGTAAACATGCCAGCAGTAACTGACTATTCTTGCACATTCCCTCCAGCCACCTTTCACTTCACAAAGGTTTTTAATTTAGATCCCTCATATCTTTTAAAGGCTTTTTTTTTTTTTTTAATTTCTCTCTGTCTTATTTTTGTCTCTATTTTCTTCTATTCAGAACATGAATCTGGGAGGGGGAAAAAGACAACAAAAATCCTTGACATCTGGAGAGAATTTCAAATTGCCTTTTGCCCTCTGAAATGAAATCTGTAGGTTATTTAAAAAAAGAAGAGTAAAAGGGTCTATCAGCAAGAGATACAGCTAACTTATCTGACAGGCCCATGACAGTATTCAGTGCTCTCTACTGAAGATTTTGTGGAGGCATATGATTAGTCTGAAGGTTTTTTCCTAAGAACGTCAGGTCAGAAAGACCTGCTAGCCTCTGAATAAAAGCAGACACAATTGTTCTCACATTGTCCAGGACTGCATTACATATACATGCTTTAAAATGACAGTGGAAGAAAAAAGTCCATAGTTAGTACAAATCCCTTCAGAAAAATATACTGCTAGTGTTTCTATTTGTTGTGTTTTCTGTAGGGAGATGGCCCTAATGTTTCTGTTTTGTGACAAATCTAAGGGATTATGGAATTAGTTCTAGAGGTTTGGGATAAAATCAATAGTGCATATGTCGCTATTTCGGCAGGAAGAATTTTGACATTGTATCTTCTAATACCTTTGGAAATGGGACTATTTCTGTAACCTTAATGGAATATGACTTTCCTATATCCAAAGGCATAGGTCACATGCATAAACTCTGCGCATAAAACACGTGCTCCATTCTACACCTCTATTTTAAATCCTGCAGAATCATCCACAGATCATACAACCTTACTTCATTTGTACTGGCTTTGGTTTTCCTTTCTCAACTCTACATACCTTCTGTTCCTTCCCTACTGTGACACCACATGAGAAGCATGCTACTTTCTGCTATAAGACAATGATTGTTTACCCTCCCAAAATCCATTCGTCTGCCACCTGTGTTCATAGATCAGTCCAGAAATTTGTTGCACAGACACATCTAGCCCTATGCATACCTCGAAACATCCCATATAAGCATGTGTGCATGCAAACACAAAATTCAGAGGCTCATTTCACATAACGGCTGTCAGGCTCAGTTAAAGGTACAGCAAAAATTAGTAGGCCACTCCATGTTGATTTGTAATGCTTTTAACAGAGTAAGGTTCTGCGCAAACAATGAAATAAGTCATCTAACTGCTTTTATCCCCATCACTTGGACTCTTGCTGCTTTCATACTGTATTTTGTGTTAATGGAAGACCAGTTAAGGTTAGCACATTGTCAAGTGAACTTGGACCAGGTTTTTCAGTAGGTCATGATACACTTAGTATACATGATCCTATGGCCAGTGTTAGAAAAATGCTATGGTCTTTCCTCAGAGAGTCTTGATATGATACTGAATTAGTGGAATCTGTGGGATGCAGCTTGGTACAGCTCCCCTTCTAAAGCGTACTCCTGTAGATTTAGGAAAGAACCAACTTTCAGTTCCTTACTTTGAAATGGTAATGAAACCTACTGTTTTGAACAACACTGATAGGATTTGGCAAAGAAATGATAGAGAGAATTACAAGGAGATAAATATTTTTTGCCACGTTTATAATCTTGATGCTAATGAATGTTGCCTGCGTGAACATGGCAGGTAATAGGGAAATCATTTACCTGTCACTTTGATCCACTATTCAAGAACCTGAAATATACTTGTTTCTCTGGCAAAGCCTTCTTAACTAATTTTAATTTGTGATTTTAGTTCAGAATTTTAGCTATTGGAAGTATTATGTTGCCTTATCCTGTTGTTTTAATCTTGGCAAAATCAACACAAGGATGTAGCAAAACTGAGAACAGTTATCTATGTCACTGCTAATAACTCTGAAAAATGCTATCAGTCAAACAAATCTTTATTATTAATAATGTATATATTTTCTTGGCAGGATAAGAATTATATGTCACATTCCCTGGAAGCTGTTTGCTACAAGCTACTCTGATATTTTTTGGAACAGGCTTTGTAAAAAAGAAGAGGCATGCACAATTGCCTCAGGGTGTCAGCTCTCTAGGTTGCTGGATGACTCTGGAAACAATGAGTCCCATATCCAAGCCTAGTCCCGCCAAGATCCAGCCTGCATTGTGTCAGGCCTGAGATCCTGCCATTGTTAACTAGCTAGCTTTAGGCCTGTTGTCTACCAATTGTCTACTCTCCTGTTTATTTTCCTGCAGTTCAACACAGAATCAGAGCTAGCTCTAGAGACCGAGTGAGAAGAGATGGAGTCTCTTTATTACTTTGATGGCAGTAGACAGCAAATAGTTGCAGTGTTTCAATTTTATACCCGTCAACTGTCACCTAATTTAGTGGATACTCATTGATGCCCAGCAGAGAATTTTGAAATTATAATCAACATGAAGATGCCACAGAGGAATAATAATAAACCTCTTAGGAGCTGGAAATACATTTAATGAATCAGGAGGTTGAGTAAATAGTACCACATGTATGTGGTGGAAGCTGTCTGGATAACTGTGGTTACAGCTCCAAATAGCTCCTAAATAGCCTACAAAAGAAAAGAAAAGGAGATTTAATCATTATTATTGGAGGGTCTGCTCATGGGACTATATCAAATGCAGTTACAACAACATAAAACATGAGAAACACAAAAGCTCTTCTTGTTTCCCTTTAAAAAACAAAGTGATCATTTTATTTGATTTTCTGGCAAAGAGTGTGTATGTTTGTATATATGAGGTGGATAAAGACATGGGGTGAAAATGGGCAACAGAAAGCTCCAACAAAATGTAAGGAACACTTATTCCAGAGGAAAGAGTATTGCCCAGCTGTAGGATTGACAACAAATGTTTGGCTGACTCTTGCTGGTACCTAACCCACTGCTTCACGAAGCTTCATGTATCCGGGCCAGTGCCATACCTCATGAGCTAGCATGGCACAGGCCACAGAAGTGGGCAGTTGAATAGTCTGAAGCGCAGAAGGGGCTAGAGCACTTAGGCCAAGCCTGTGCTGTGTAACCCCAGCTCTGATACTGATCTAGGCTTCCTGTGTGGCCTTGGTCACATTCCAGAACATTTTTGCCTCATTAGCTTCACCAGTAAAAGTGAAGGAGGACTATTTATCTGAGGACTTCATAAGAATGTTACTATTAACTAAGTCATGTTTAAGGAGTTGTAATGTGATTTCTGTACTGAATCTGACTGGACAACACCCTCACCCATCAAGTGGCTGGGGATTTAACAACCTACCCTCACCCAGACCTGCGACATAGTTGAGCAGTTGTGTGTAATCAGTCTCTACCGAGCCATGTGTGGGTCTCTGTGTTGGGTGCGGTTTCTAAAGAAAAGAGGTGGTAATGGGCTGAAGATTCCCACCTGTCTGGCTTAGGTAAAGCAAGTGAGTTAGTGGTTCCACAGCTGTTTTGGCAACCCTCTCTCCGTGCTGCCTTTCTGCAGGAGAACGTGTGGAGCAGAGGGAGCAGACTGCTGTCAGAGGTTTGACTAGATGACGTCTGAGGGCCTTCCAACCTGAATGATTTTGTCATTGTATGATTTGAGGCACGTGTGAAAGTGAGCTATTTTTAGAGGTGTAATTAGGAAACAAAGAAAGAAGCCAGAAGTCTACGACCATTTCTTCCATCCTTGCTGCTTTATTTTCTGACAGTTTTAGAAAATTAGCAGACCATGTGTATGCATGTGTCTTGATTACAGAGTAGTGTCTAAATGAGCAGTATGCAGCCTTTTTGGCTGACTTCTTTTAATGTTAGAGGAGGATTGCATATGGTAGTGCTGTTCTTCTCACATCACAGAAACTATAGAAGGTTTGGTGCTTCCTGGCAGTGTACTGCTCACATGCTCCACTGTCTACAGGCACAGGTAAACCCCTATATGCTCCTGCAAACAGAACAGCTACCAGCAGGTTCTGGCTGCAAGAAGAGCTCATGATACGCCTGACAGCTGCCTTTCTCAGTGGAAATTCACGTACAGCAGAAGCAAAAGTGCAGGCCGGGTGATTTGCTCTGGTTATAGCAGAAGTTTATTCCCAGCTGCCATCTTTCCTGAAGACGCCTTGGCCCGTGCGAAACAAATGCCATCAGTGATTCACCCGACCTCAAACCCCTGCCTGCGCCTGGCAGTCTCCCAGGCTACCCCACAGGACAGATGAATTGCCCCGGTGGACTGTATGTGGCCCATGGGCTGTAGATTGAGGAGACTGATGGCTATTCTGCCTTGATTATTACTACTATTACTATTCTAAAGGCGCAAGCAGTGGGGAGAACAGATTCACTGAACGCTTGAACTCTTCGCACTCTTTTGAGCTTTGCGACAGGCAGTGTTTAAAAATAGAAACCGCAGCTCCCCCGTGTAGCCCCTTTCCCAGCGGTTCCTCCCGGCAGATGAAGTCATGCCCGCAGCCCGCTGCCCCGCGAGCGGGCAGCCTGTCTCCGGCAGCGTCAGCAGGAGCCAGCACGGCGAGCTTAAAAGGCTGTCAGGGGTTGGCAGGTCATCCGCCCAAAGGCAGGAAAGAAAGAGGGGGAAGGAGAAAAATTGAAAAATAACCACAAAGAAAACAAGCTCTTTTTTGAAATTGGAAACTTTAAAGAAAAGATTTATGAACCTTTGGGTTTATGAAACCACCTGGTGCTTTGGAGTTTGCTGCTGGTTAAATTTGGCGGTTCAAAGTTTGGTGGTTGTTTCCCTTCACTAAAAAAAAAAAAAAGACATTTAGAATAGTTTAATTCCACATGTGCATTGATCTTTTAAAACTCATGCCCCCCTTTACTTTGAGCTCGACTTGTAAAAATCAGAAAGATTTAGGAGAAAAAGCCTGTTACTTTTTAAGGGCGGCTTTACTGTTCGCGGCACGCATTAAGAAGTGCAGCCCCTGAACTCCGCCTTTGCTGTCTGCTTAGTTTCCTCGCCGGCGCGCGGTGTGACTTGTGCTGTGTTTTGACAGTTGGCGACCTCTGACCCCCCTGCTCCATAAAATGTTTAGGCTGAGAACACCCGAGAGGAGCTCTCAGACGTGATGGTTGGGGGCTCTTTTGAGACAGGCCCGTCATCTTTCCCCCAGCCCATATATAACAGCGGTGTTTAGCCTGTCCGCTTTCCTCATGCAGCAATTTGGGTCAGAGACTTCCCCCCACGCCTCTGGTTCTGGGTTTCCAAAGAGAAGGGGGGAAAAATGACAGGAGGGGAGAATAAGCGCCTCACGCTGCTTTTAGGGTCAAAAGATAATTCTGCTGTGTGGGTCTCAGCCATGATGCACGGCAGCAAAACGCAGTTTAAACTCTGCTCTTGTGGGGGCATCTGCAGCTCGGGAAGGCTTACAGGGAGTTATAAAGTCTGTCCTTCGGTACTGAAACGGCAGTAATAGCACTTCGCTTTTCTGTGGCTCATTTCTTTCTGATTATGCTTTATGACAATATTTGTAGAGATGCATAGTTATTAGGTCTGGATGAATCATTCAGAACGAACAATTTATTCAGCATGCTGCTTATTTTTCCCTTCATAAGTTTGCAATTAAAAAATGTGTTACTCTTAAATGCATTCATTATTTCAAGATTAGTTGTCAGTTACGTGAGTGAATATTCTTGTTCCGAGTTAATTTGCAGTCATTTCCACAAAAAATATTCGTAATTTCCGCTGCTCTGGCTAGCTTCGGGAGTCAGGTGAAGCCATCTCTATTCCCTTGTTGGTGATGCAACTATTTAACCAGCAATAATGCTATTCTGGAACTGTGTGTTTGACTCTTAAAAATCAAACTTAAATTCAGGTCGTTAAGGCTTAATTGTATACTTGAAAACATGCTATGGAAGTATTTGCACATAATCAGATATTTGAGCTTAAAGTTAGTCTCTTCCCAAGCTTTCACTAAAGTGTTTATAGAAAGTGAAGGATGCTGGCCTTTAAGGACAGCTGATTAAGAATATGTATGAATGAGTGAAAGCCTCAGTTTTATAACTGGGAAAACATAGCATCTAATTCTTCTTTCTTCTGTTAATTCTCCTTTGACATGGCCCACCTTGTAGCATAAATGAGAGCTTTCTTATCATGGCCTAATGTCTGTCTACAGCAGAAGCTGAAGCAATCATGACAGCTTAAACAAAACTGGAGATTTTTTTCATTTCCAGACAGAAATGAATAGAGCAGGTAGAGCTTGCTCCTGTAGCCCAGCGAGAAGGCTTAAAGACCCAGTCTGTTTCTAGATTTGCCTTGTCAAAGGTCATGCTTTGCAGTGTTAGCTTGTCCTTTGGCTTATTAGCTCCTACCATCACCTCATGTACCTTGCTCTGCACAGTTTGAATTTCACTGGTTGGAACTTACTTACTCAGTCCCTAATTGCCAAGATCCATATGTAAGAAACAAAAGTGTGCTGGCGAAAAAAAGCTTTGAATGGCATGGGATTCAATTTTGTAGCACAGTGATAGTATTAATTCACATGCTAATTCTGCGGTTTTGCTCTTCACTTGGCAGCTTACAGCTCTTGAAAGAAAGTATTATGTGCTCTGTCCTTCTTTTTCAGAATAAATGGGAATTTTGCTGCTTGTTCAGTCTTATGCCAAAAGACTCTGATAGAGATAAAAGTTATTTCTCCATAGTAACATGCTCCATGGTGAAAGAACTGAACTGATTTTCTGGAGATCTAAGTTAAACTCCTGACTCTTCCACAACTCTTTTATGTTCCTATGCAGGTTACTTAACAAGTTGTGCTACAGTTCTCTATCTGCAGAGAAATTGAGCTTATTGCTCTTCCCCGTCACCCTTTATATTGCTAATTAAAACTGCAAAATATTTAATCTGAGGATCACACACACCGTATGCTGGTGTAGTGCTTAGCACACCAAGATTATGACCTTGTTTGGGGTCACGCTTTTAGTATTCCTAGGAAGTGGACAGAATTATTCCCGTTTTTCTGGTGGGGAAGTTGAGGAAAAGGAAAGGTAAGAGATCATCAGGACTAAGAAGGTAGAAAGGTAGAAAGAGATCTGGGTATATCTTCTTCCAGTTCTTTGCTTTACTTGCATCTCTGGTCATCTTTAGGCACAGGCAAAAAGTGAGCACTCATCTTGGAGATCTGACTACAGGCGGATAGCCCTATGAGCCTTTCTTCCTCTATTAAGAATGGCTGATTCCTTATCATGGGGACAGCAGAAGTTAATTTTATCTATGCTGCTAATCCCTTGATCCAGTTCTATTCACCTTGTTTGCTTAAGAACAAAGTTACCCTTCTCAGAAAAGTACATATTCCCTATGGGCACATATTTCCTGCGAGACAAAAGTTAAGTGGTTATACCTTTTCACAGTCACTTCCAGGACAGAATTGTGTATGCCAGTGCTTGGAAATATTGGAAGCATTTTGTGGATCCTTTTGGTGTAATATTTTCGTATATAAATCTTGGTGCCACAGAAGGAAATACATCTGCCCTATCCAGTTCTAAGGAATTTAGTGGAAGAAAACTGAGAAAAGTGCAAGGGGAAAAACAGATCTGTGTTGAAGGAACCGCTTACATCTTCTGTGCTGTCCTGGAAGCCTAAACTAAAATCTCTGGCTGTTTGAAGTCAATGAGAGGTTTGTCATTCGTTTCCATAGGGCCAAGATATCATCCTCTGCTTATTCAGTTTCAGTCTCCTTGTGTAAGACTATCAGGATCCAACTGTGGAAACAAATCTCTCAGCTGCTGGAGCTATCAGATAATCAAGATATTACTCAAGAGGCTAAAGCTCTTTTGACTTTCAACCTGGGGTCTGTGAGACTGGTGTGAAAGGATACTGGCCCCACCTGTGGCTAATTAACAAAGCCAAAGTGAAAGAGAACCCAAGACCTGTAATAATTTATTTCCACTGCAAAAGGATGCCCCCCTCCCCCCAAAAAAAAAGAGAAAAAAAAAAAAAAGAAAAAAAGAGATGCACCAGGCAATAGCTTTGTTGGAGAACACAGTCGCATTGTGGTTCCCTACACGCTGCTGGAGGCTCAGGTCAGAAGTGCAAGCATATGTGAAAAGCGGTGGGAGGAGAGGTCTGGAATGAAAAAATGTGTGCATCCTGCCTCAATGTTAAGATCTGTGTGTTTCTGTTACTCCCTCAAAGGCTACTCCTGGGTGGTTCCTGGGACAACCATGTGCCTCAGGCCCCTGACGGGATTCTTTTTGAGATCTAGAAGTGGTTTAGATATACCATACAGGCAGAAAAATATGTCCCACATAGCTACAACATATTACAGAAGTAACACAATGAGAATATAAAAGAAAATATTTTTATATTACTATTTATTTAATTACCTCTATGGTTTCTGTTACCTTGCTTTATGGAAGCAAGTACTCGTTCAGTGTTTACAAACTGAAATTAGGATATTGCGAAACATTTGACAACGCGATTCAAGTTTAATGTGCTATATGTGCATATACAATAGATGCAATAATATGGATTATAAAACTGTGTATGGCTTTACTTTTATGCACACATATACATACCTACAGATATATGTGAAAATATGTCACTTTGCTCAGTATGATTCTGGTGTATGGACCTAGTAAAGATCTTACAAAATTTTAAGTGAGGAATTAGAAGACACAGATTTCATTGTCTCTTGGTATAATAGAGAAGGAGAATGATGTGAAACTATACCAAGAACATTGAACTATGGACTAAACAAATTATGATGGGTATCTAGGAGAATTTCCCAAGTGAATCTTATCTCTTTCTCACAGCTATGTTGATTAACATCAGTTTGTCTGAATTATTTGCCTTTTAAAATTATTTTCATTGAGGCCTAGCTAGTCCCTTTCCCTTCTGGTCCCTTCACCTAATGTTTATACTACCAGCAGGGGCTCTTTCGTGGAATCTTTGAACTTGAGCTCATGGGATACAACCTTGAGAAATGCGACTTCTCTTTTATTTCCGGTACTGATATCTCCTAGAAGTTTGCTCTGCCTGTTTTTTAGTGCACAGTGTCTGGGTTTTGATTTTGTTGCTCTTTGTGCATCATGGTATCTATGGGCACCTGTGGCTGATGTAAATTACATGTATGTTTACATACAATAAATGAAGCATAGCTTTCAATATACACTGGTTGATAAAAAGGAATGTTTGTGAACATGTACTGTAGCGGGGCAACTAAACACAAATCACACCATCGCTTTTTTTCCTTTTGAGAATAACTTTTATTAAACAGAGAGAAGGATAATTTATCTCTGACTTCACAGTCTCTACAACACCTAGCTTGGCCATGATAACAAAGCAGTAAACCCTTGGGCAAACCATTTTCTAGGATGAGCAAGTGCAACTCATTCAAGACAGCTGAGCTTTGTGCAGTATATGGTAGGAATATGACACTTTCATTTGGCTCTGTTCTCAGATTTGCCAAATTAAGAAAAATAGTTTCTTTTCTTACAGCAGGTACATATGGAATGCCTTGCAAAACTATACAGAGAAAACAGTATCTCTGTATAGGTGGTGCTTAAGGGATCATGAAGATTTGTACATATACATCTTGACTCAACAAGGAACTAATCGTATATGACGTTATTTTCTTGAATAAATGGCAGAGGGTCCATGTAACAAATGGGAACTACTCTTTCAGTTAAAAACATCATTTTGCATGATTCTTTTGATCAATTCAGAAGTCTTTGTATCCCACAGATACATACTAATAAAAAGGAGCCAGTAAAATTTAACAGTGACAGGTATAAGCAAATAGTTACGTCCTATATATCCTAATGCAGTCATGGTAAATATACGATTTGTCATCTGCTTTTGTTTGTATCAGGTAAGCAGAGCTGAAATTTTCAAACTGTGGTTTATGGCTGAAGGCGAAATATTTAGTCACATTATGCTCGTTCTTCTGTTTCTCACTGAGAGAACCTGTGTGGAAGGGGTAGACGAAGTGTAGAGTAAAATTGGGCTGCCTCAATCCTTTGAAAAAAAGAAAAAATATTTAACTCAAAATTAAAAAAAAATCTTCATCAAAACATCAGAAAACACATAAATGCTTTCTCATCAACACTCCTCTGTGAAAACAGTTGCTGTAAACTGCAGGAGTATTACTGTTTTATGTGTTACTATAAAAGAGAGGAGAGATGTGTTTGCAAAAAGAGTTTGTCAGAGTGATAGTGAATGGCGTTTGCAAACCATTTTTCCAGAAGACCCCATCCGGTTAAAAGTTTTGAAAGGTCCTGACCTGATCGATTTGAGCAACACAGAGTCTCTGTTACAGTGGTTTTTCTTCTAAAGTTTTGTTCCGACTACAAGGCTTTGGGAACTGATGGTACCTCACTGCAATTAACAGGCTTAGCTAGTCACCACTAGAGCTGCCAAGAGTGTACTGTTTGCTGCTGAATTGGCCATGGCTGGATTGAATGGGGACCTGGTGTTTCCTATGAGCCATAGTATGGCAATAGAACATAAGCTTTCATTGCACAACAGCAGCAACAGTAAACTTTGTAGGGGAGACCTGATGTGCTCCTATTGGGAAATTATGACTGCTTCCTATTCTACTCATTCAAAGAAGCCAGGGTCTGAAATTGTCTTTGCACAGACAAGCAAGGAGTATTTCCTCTCTGAGGTGATGTAATCTAAGGTACAAAGCATCAAGTCCCTTTCTCTGTTTTAGTGCAGCAATCAAATTTTCTTATTTCACCATGGAATAAAGCACAACGCATCTTAGAATGTTACAAATCTTTTCTAGATCCTACTGAGAAAAAGGACAGATTTTTGTTTTCTTTCACATGAGCCTGACCTGTTACTTTGCCTGTAACCTTCATCTGTGTAAATTCAGCAATGTAGTCTGTAAATTGATTATGTTTCCTCAGGATTCGTTGGGGAATAAGTACTACTAAGCCTGTGTGGTTGGGCTCAGAATAACTTCATCTGGTTTCAGGAAAGTTGTCCCTGATTTGCATCATTTCAACTGAAAATGTAATGAGAATGTCTGAGTTAAGATGCGATTTAAATATTTCTCAAATTAGTTACTAACATTTGAAAACTGTGAATAGCTGGAGTTGATCTAAGAGTTTCTAATCTATTATCTATGCAAAAAGACAACTGATCATCTGCTGAACATGGTCTTCCCCCCCCGCCCCCCACCTTTTTGTTTCCTGCCACGTTTTCTGGAGAAGTATGCTAAGTAGCCATTGTAGCTGATGATATTTTTTCATCAAATTTATAAAGAGATAATAATGAACATTGCTCATTCACTTACCTCTGAAGTGCTCATGCAAACCTGTTATTAGGAAACTTACATTATTATCATGCTACTTGCACTTATTTCTGAATACAAATTATTGACCCACAACTGCTTAGGAGAAACAAAATCCTTCTAATCACTTACAAAAATTCGAAGCCTGCTCTTAAATTAGAGGATTAACTGGCTAGGATTGACTTTGCATATGGAATGACAGGAGGAAAAGGGCAGCCTGAGTCATGTAACTGGCCTTGTTTATCTCAGTAAGAGACAGAGGAAAATTTAATTTAGTGCATGCAATTTAGCATACAAAAGGTCAAACTGGTGCATGCCTGCAGGTAGTTAATCAGAAAACTGCTCTAATTCCCAACCCAAACAGTGTTAAGCAATAGAAATGCAAATATTGGCCCTTGCTCTGTGAGTCTGATTTCAGCTGATATTCATAAACCCCTCTTGCTTCTGTTGTGAATATTGTACATGATACAAATTATTTTAATTGAAGAAGAGGGTGTCTTTCCACCCTCAGTTCTTTTATTTTCTCCAGTAGGGTTGGAACAGAGTGTACATCAGAGCAGAAGCGCAGCTGGGGCAGGATGCCTCTTGGGTGGACTCAAGTTTGTTTTAACTGAGCCTAAAAAAAAAAGTATTGTCTGTCACATGGCATGTGCCATCTGACAGTGGACAAAAAGCCTCAGATCAGTGACAGTTGAGATGGAAGAAAGACCATGGCTGGACCAGCTGAAAGCAGCTCTTAGTCTAGGTGAGGGAAGTGTGTGTGTGCAGGAGTTACTGGGAAGTCTTTTGGAACAGAACGTTTCCCTCCTCTCTCTCTTTTTCCCTTCTTCCCTGTATTTTATGTTCTCTATCACTTTAAAGTTCCACTCGGCACTTTCAACACAGTGCAGACCATCATGGAGTAGTGTAGCGTCTGAGTTCATTATTGTCCCTGCTTTTTATTTTATAGGCTAGTAACCTGGGAAACATATTGCTTTGGTTTTTTAAGATGCTGGACATCTTTTAGTTCTTTTCAATTTCCCAGATGTGTGCTGCAATTAGCCAAAAGATACTATTCTTCTGTCCCATTTTTCTTCTTGTAAATATACACCGAGTAGGTTTTTTTCCCCCCACAAGGTCTCATAGGAAAACTACTTTCCTTCCAACTCTCATCTATATATACATTTCTATTCATCTTGTAATGCTGTTCTCTAATACTCAGTTGTGTCCTTTGCAAAATAATAAACCCCAATCCCAAAATAAATTGGACTTAAACCAAGTATTGCTCTGTTAAATCTTAGATCTGATTGGGACCCTATATGTGGCAAGCTTGGAATTCACATTTCCCTCCCAGATGTCAGAAAATGGTGTCTGTCTGCAAAACCTGGAAGTCTTAGAGCCGGTTGTACAAATGCAGCTGCTTTCTTATTTAGTGGCGCTAGTCACAGGCAGCATATTATTCTCATTTTCCAAAGTCTGCCCTGGCTCACAGAGTTCCTTCAGGGCATAAAGCATTGATTCTGATCTGTAAACTCATGTGTGGTTTAGGTGCTGACTGCCTATGGGCATCATCCGTTCACATACTGAGTGCCTTGTGGGAGGTTCAGAGTTCCTTCAGCTCACATTGTATTTAAGGTAAGTGCAAGGTAAATGGAAAGAGGCAGCAGAGACCTTGAGACAGCCTCCCTTCTCTATGCAGTATCATAATATACTTTGAGCTTTGCTAGGCACTTGTAGTCTCCAAACATTTGGCAACAGAACTAGTCAGACATAATCTAATGTAAACCTCATTTATTTCTGTTCCCAGAAGGGAACAGATGAGGAGGCTGGAGTAGTTTTAATGATCTTGAACTCTGTGTGGATGTCAAGGAGACAATACCATTGTTTGCTGTGGCACGTTTTAATTTTCAAATGATGAAGATGTACCCAGACAGGGCACATTCAGGGCCACTTCGTGACTGTAGTGTGCAATGCCTGGTAAAGGGCCAACACAAGGGCTGTTCCTCTGCTCCTTTCTCTCACCCTGTGCCAGAGGCAGGGCTGAGCAGATGAAGGCTTATATCTCGATTGAGTTGTGGGGCAGAAGCACACCACTCAAGGGAGCTCTGCAGTGACTCAGGCTGATGAGTGGGAGCCTTGGCTGCGAAATGCAGCTGGTGATTTCCTGCCTGATTGGTTGATTTTTCTTACTGGTATATGAAGCGGAGAGAGCTATACACCCACCTCTTCCTCTGCCTTTCCTGTATTTTCCTACTGGTGAAATAAACAGTAGAAAAAAAAAAAAAAGGAGGAAAAGAAAATAATGTGAGGGAGGGAGATGGACAAATGCAACTTTCCATTTCGGTTTCATAAATCTAGAGGGAATGCACAGGATTTGACCCAAAAGATCTAGCAAGTATTGTCTATTTTCTGCACCCTGCTTAGTAAAAAAATGTAATTTAATTTAATTGAAAATACAAGTGCAGTTACTTGATGGCATTTCCACTATTGTTGTTGTCTAGGTATCTACCATCCCATAAACAAATAAAGGCTCCGGTCCAGCATCAGAGAAGGTCTGCTCCAAATTCTACAGAGGATGACAACAGAGCCCTGGACTGAGGAAGGGAGAAGCTGGAAAGGTAAAATGGTAGTAGTAGACTCATATTTGGTCCTGTAAATAGTCAAGTGCTTAAACTTAAGACCGCAAATAGCTGCTTTCATTTATCTTAGGTGAAGAATCTTCAATGAGAAAGTTGGTGTGTGCAAAATTAACCACATACATAAGTCTTTGCAGAACTAGGGCTTAAGCCACACTCAGTAGTCTGTCATGATTTTTTAGTTACTTTTTTTGTGCCACTTTCTGTAGGCTTAAAGGCAGACTATGAACTCTGAATAAGAAAATGGTAACTTTGTCTAGTGCTTCTCAATTTACTTTTTTTTAATGCTGTAGGTTTCATAAACAGGAGAGACCTTTTGAAGGTTCTAACAAGTTACATTGGTGAAAGCAGATTTCAGTCCACACAGCCAAATTTCCTCATAAAGGTGCTCATTGTATTCCTAAATCCGAAGCTCTCATAATAGGCTTGAGTCTCACTCTGCCTAAGAAAAGGAGAATTGTAAGTCACTTGCAAAGAAGTTATGAAGTCTTGATCTGTGAAGCACAGAACTGTCACTTAGGAGTGTCACCTTCCTCTTAAGAGAGTCAGAGTTGAGGCTGCACTGTGCTGCTTAGGTTCTAGACAATCAAGGAAAGCTATGAAAGCTGTAACAGGAACACATGAATAGGTCAAAAGATTAACACATTTAGGAAACAGTTTTTGAACAAGCATCCTTTTCCTAATATTTCTCATCTTTCCCGGAATGGTCAGTTGCGTAGGGAGCAGCACTAAGGTAGAGTGCAATGTGTGGTTTTGGTTGTGTTCATGGAAAATTGCAAAAGAAGAGTGTAGCGGATTCATTCACAAAACCTTTTTGTTCCTAGGAATACTATGGAGCAAACCCAAAACCCACAAAAAACGCGCACACCCCCTAAACAAAGCACCGAGGATGTGGTCTTCCTGCTGGTAGCTTGTCACTAAGGCCTGACAAAATTCACACACACACAAAACTTGCATGTGGACTGTTTACATTTGTCTCCAACTGTGATTTTGATGACCGAATTACAGGGTAAAATATGTTGGCAGTGAAGGTTGGAAAACTGGACTGAGTACTGAGAAGCTGCATGGTGAGGAGTAAGGAAGACACTCTCCCCTGCGGGCCCGGGGAATGGCTCCAGGTGCCTGGTGGGACTGTTACCTAAAGTAGCAATGCACATATCAGATTCAGCCTTCTCATGGGTGTTTGAGTGGGTGGTGTGGTGGGAAGACCTACGCAGCTGTGGATCCCTAGCTTTGTACCTTTCAAATGAATCGTGACCATGTCTGCCTCTGATATAGTCCAGTGCCAAACGTAATCCCAAAGAGACCTCTAAAGACTTGGGAAGTGTGAAAGATTCATGTGGATTTGCTCATGATGGCAAATTCTCCTTTAAAATATGCACTACTAGACTTCTAAAGAGCTGGTCTTCTAGTATGTTTGCCTCAGTATTGCCAGTGAAAGAAACACACATCTAGAGAGAACAGACAGCAAGAGTTGATTATGTGTGGCTATGATGGTGGACTTGCCTAACGTGCTTTTGCCAAATTTACAATACCAAGCTTCCCAGATTGAAGCTCTCACTAATTATAACAAGTAGATCAGTAGCCTTTAATCAGGCTCAAGGAAAATGGTTCCCTAACTATTACTCAGTCTTGTGCTGCGGCTAATGCACGTATAAATGCCACAAGCATTTCATCTTAGTTTTTTGAAACAGAATGCATTACTCTGTAGTTTGACTGATTTCCCAAAGAGATGTTTGTAAAATAGGCAGTCTGCTTACCATCATTCTGATTATATTGTCAGTCATTTGACCAAATGCCTGGAAATCTTAGTAACTTGGAGATATGCCAAGCAAAATGGTCATTTGATCAAATTATTAGGACATTTTATTTTCTTATTGTTTTAGTTTTTACTAGTGCTGTATATGCAGATAGTGCTTTGCACTATCTGTCTCTACTGTAGGAAGATAAGAATTTTGATTTATTTGACATTATGACTCATTTAGCTGTGCCATCTATACTAGGAATAAAAATTGCTGAGCAGAAGGGCAGAGAATTTGTGTACTTTTACTGTCCTTTGGCATATTTTCTTTCGAAAATACTTTGTCTTTAGGAATAACACAAAACTGTGGTAAAATTATGGAAAATAGATGAATAAATTAGGACGTCTGACACCAAAAAGAGTGAAAGGAGCTTCAGGAAAGGAACATAAAACAATGCATTGTGGAACAAACAGGATGCTACCAAAATTACACAGTATACTTGGGACAAGCTGTCAACAGAAAGCAGATAGGCCCAGGTGCTGCTTGAGTGGTGCATCCTGCTTCTTCTGAAGTTTTTGTTTTTCCTAGTTATATAGAGAAAGAACTGTGAGCCCTGTGTCTAAAGGCAGTTCTAAAGCCAGGATTTTAGGAGTTGCTCATAAGAGTTACTGCTCCCGCAGTAGTATTGACACCAGTGTTTGCTGTGTATTTATTGTGTGCTGTACCTGAACAGACAATGCACATGTTGTCTTACTACAGAACACTTGACTAGACTTTATGGAATATCGAGGGAACTCAGACTGAATTTTGTAGGGGGAACTGCTTATAAGCATGATATATAAGGAGTGGGCATGTTTTGCAAGTTATTGAAGATGGTGGAAATAAATCTGTTAATCATAGCAGTTTTCCGTGATTTTAAACATTATAGGAACGCCGGTAAAATATGGGTGCTCTGAAGTCTGAACTCCCACTTCATCTTGGTGAGCCTTGATGCAAAATTCCAAATTCTGTCCTAAGCCTAATCTAGAAGTAGATCCTGATGTAATTTACATAGGTTAATTAAGTCAAAAACAAAGAGGAAAACACAAACATAAACTCTCCCTGGAAGACAGAGAGAATGCGGTGAGTGTGCTCATGGAGCCATTCTGATATGAAAATAATGGAAAACGGTGAAGGATTAAGACCATGATGTTCTCAGTTTTTGTTGTTAAACTCATTGCTAATGCCAGTGGGAGATTTTTCTTTTTAATTTGGAAGAACTTGGAGGATTTGGTCCTATAAACAAGGAGAGGGAATTAGAAATAGGGTACAGCCTGAATTTAGGAGATCATAGAGCATTTCTCAAGAATCTGAGGCTGCAATGTTATCGTAAGAAATGAAGAAGGGATTTCATTAATCTGAGGTAGACGTAAGCTACACCTAACTGAAAAATAATGTTAATAATTCCACAGAAGAATAAACATTTGAATTAGAATCCAGACATCAATTGACTCTTAGCCAGTATTAAATGGAAACACATGCTTTGTACTGGGAGCTAGATCAGGGTGGGAGGAGGAGGTGGCAAGAAGCCCCAAGTTCCTTTTCATTTCAGGGTTATTCTCAACCACGGCCACTGCCAAAATAGCCCATAAAGTTAAGCTAATTCAAAACCATTCAGTTCAAGGCTGAAACATCTCTCTCTCTCCCTCCCTAACTTTGTTCATAAACATGCTTCAGTCAGGTGTTAATTACAATCCCCAGTAAAGCCTCAGAGCTGCTCAGATTCTCCTGGGGGAAATGACTGGACTCAGCACTTTGCAGATCTATTTATTTTACTTTACTGCACTTTAGTTACCCCAGCTGGCTTGCTACATACAGAGAAGAGAGGGGAAAGCCCAGCATACAGAAGAGTCCAGGGAAAGGAAAGAGTATCACTCTTCCAAACTGAACAGCTTACATGAGAATTACTTGCCCGTAGTGTGTTGATTGGGTGTTGAAGTGTCCTTTCTCTGGGGACTTGACCTTTTAATATCCTGAAAATTCTGCTTCTTGCCAGGTCATTCCAAGCCATCTTCTCTTGTGCCACGCTTCGCAGGCAAAAAGCAAGTGTGAGAACATCTTGCCGCATATTATTTATTATTGTTAATAGTAAGAATTATTTGCTAATCTCCGATGACGTGATCGGCACTGAACAAGACACAGATAAGCACAGAGCATACCCTGAGGAGTTTATAATTTCGAAGACAAGCATGGATGAGACAACATGCACTTGGAAGACCCTGAAGTGGATGTTGACCTACTAAGAATTTAGAATGAATTAACTGGGAGTGGGAGATGATTTCTTTCTGATGCAGTCTGTTTTAAAGAGCTTGGGCTCTAGCAAGAAAATGTTGTCATAAAAAACATGGCTTACCTTACTGTGTCCTCTGGGAAATAAATAAAGCCATACTTTTACTTATCTAAATTGGCAGACTGTTGTTGAAGCAGATGCAACTCTGTTAAGTTACATCAGGTGGGCATCTGACCAGAGAGGTATACAGGCACCTGCACGTTTTAAGATATGCCAGCAAGCTAATTGTTCTGAGCTCACAGAGGACTGAATATGAATTTGAGATCTTGTGTGTCAGCTTGCTTGCTAATTCTTGGAATGTGCACTTTCCTTAGGTAGAGAAATACTGCTGTACAAGTGAAGAGAAATTCCAGGTATTTTTATACCGCCTACGTGCAAACCAGAACAACTGATTCTTAAGTAGAACTTGTTTAGATGGCAAATTAACTTCACTTCTAACAGTGGCTACCTAGGTACACATATAGCAATGAAAATATAATTTTTAAGTAAGGAAAGCAATACTTTCTTTTGGGTAACCTTTATTTCTGTTGAGGTTTTACAGAAACTTGACTGGTTTAACTGTTGGCCATTACTTTCTGGAAATCAGGCAAGTTCACAACGCAAAGGCTTGTCTGTACAGGTAAATTACCAGCAGTAAACTAAGATGTGGAATGGCGTTGCATTAGCTGCTCTGCACTAAAACCCCCTATGGACATTAAGAGTGCACACTAAGAGTTCCTTTGTATGAAGTGGCTTCCTCAACTGCATGTAAAAGTACACATGCAGGGAGCAGCCAGCATGGTGTAAATTCACACTGTAGCTTGTAAATTCACACCCTACTTTCCTTGTATAAGCAAACCCATAGTCAAGGCCTTGCATTCATTCCACTGGCATAAACCTGAATGAATAGATGAACCTTACACCTTGCCCTGAAGGTAAACACGTTTGGCCTAATGTGATGTGTCATGGAGGGAATGCTGTCAGGAGCCAGGGCACAGCCGTAGATAATCTTGGGAGGGTTAGTAGAAGTACTTCAGAAATTCTCAATGGCCATGAGGGAGAGAGGACATTCTCAATGTCAGAGGGAGAAGATCACCTAGCAATCCTGAAGAACATGAGCATGACTTGAAATACAGCTACAGACTTCTTGCCTTGTGTGTCTTTCCTTAGTTTTTGAAGGGAATCTCATTGTTTGAATAGTAGATTTCTCTACCATTTTAGGCAGAACAAATATTATTTATTTATTATCTTTGGCAGTGAAAGTTATAGGAGTGCAGCTGAGCTCAGACCTGCCAAGTCTCATGTAGCTGAAAAGGAGACTTTCTCACAGCAATCTCTGGGCCTTTCCTAAAAGTCTCCCTCTCTAATGAATATTCCTCAATGTTTCAATGAGACATTTAAAATCTTTTTCAAGTACTTTGAACTATCCTTCCAAACTGCCACTACTTGACAGCCCTGTAA
Source organism: Fulmarus glacialis (assembly GCF_000690835.1). Lineage (NCBI taxonomy): Eukaryota > Metazoa > Chordata > Aves > Procellariiformes > Procellariidae > Fulmarus > Fulmarus glacialis. The sequence goes on along the minus strand of NW_009228858.1, from coordinate 20,580 downwards.
GCCGCGGTCATCCAAAGCTGAGCTGATTCCCATCTGCAGTAGGGTAGCAACAGTGATCTCGTCTGCTCAGGTTTCACTGAAGGTCAAAAGCAGACTAAAGATCGGGGGGCCCTCCCTGAGAGGAATGAACGTCTTCCTTTCCTCCTGCGACTGTTGCTTTTGCAGGAATATACACAGAGCTGCCTTTCACATTTTATTAGATTCTTATGTGAAAAGAGTATCTTTGTCCAAACATGCATGAGCCATCAGGCTGTTTTTCCAACCTCTGTTATTTGATGGCCTCAGGAACCCATTTGCAGAATGTGATTTTACCTAAACATAACATATTTTACTGTGAAGTATTTATCTTTGATTAACAGCCTAAGAAATTGCACGTGCTCAAAAATCCACTTAAGTGTCAACAACTGGGGCTACAGCAGTTTTGTTAAAAATACTCAGTTGCTTGTGTTTTGACCATAAAACTTAATAAAGCTGTGAAAAAAGCCTAGTAACTAAAAACTTCTCCCTGCATCCCTGAACATATGTCTACAAAGTGAAGTGGTGTTGATTGCAGACTGGGGAGGTGACAAGCATGAACTAGCTACTACGGTAGTGGAGTCGGAGTGCTACTGTAGGCTTCAAAATGGTCAAAGTACAAGAGCTCCTGAAACCTGTGTATATGGTTACTAGCTCATGTCAAAGGCCGTGTCTTCAATGCTAGCAAAGTGAGCCAGAGTAATTCTTGCACAAATTTATGCTTTTCTATTTTGCAATCACAGCTTCATTTTGCTGTCTTCACATTCATTTTTTCAGCTTTGGATTTGGACATCTCATCTGAGTTATCTTCTGTAATGCTCATGAGGCACACCCAGGGAGAATGCATCCTACTTGTCTCAGACATCTCTCATGGTAGGTTGAGTTCTGTGGAGATTTCTCTTGCTTCCTCCCTCCCTCTGATAGAGATATATCTTAGATAACTAACTTGAACTGGATGGCTAGCTCTTAGCCAGTCAGTTTTAGAAGGCCCAGAGAGTGAGCATAGACTGTACGATCACGCACCTGCCAAACTTGGCATGCAAGAAATAACCATCAACTCCCATACTTATTCATTATTGAGCTGAATTCTGCTCATTTTATGTACCTGGAAATTTATTGTTACTATTGGGCTCTGACCTGTGTGCTATATAGAGAAAGGCCATACCATTTTAGTAGATGCTAAATAAAGCAGTCATATTGGTGATGGCTTGCCAGAACAGAAATGCTTCCCTGATCCCCAGGTTAGCCTCTTGAGCCTCTAGTGCCACCTGCACCAGAGGTGTGTTTAATATCTTTCAAAGGACAGCCTAGGCAATATGACAGTATTTATCAGTGTATGCTGGGAATGAACTCAGAGTAACAGTTTGGGGTACTGATCCCCTGAGGGCTGCCATTCAGTTATGCCCACAGGTTGTTAGAATTTACGACTGGCTGCAGAGATGCTTATCCACAAAGGGTCTGCAAACAAAGCTGCACTATTGTGTGAAAAGTGCGGACCAAAAAGTGCTTTGGTCTTAGTAAGTGTAGGATCTGTGACAATTTCTGTTCTAACCATTTGTCCCCTATCTCATGCTGCCAAACTCATGAGACTATCCTGAAGAAAATAAGGGAATGCTGTAGCCACCTTGTGAAGTGCTTTGTTTTGCCTAGACATGCAGGATACCAGAGTCCAAGCTCAGGTTCTCCTCTTGGGACATCTCTTTGCATCTCAATTGCTTATGCAATTGACCCTATTTTTCACAGCAACCCGCAGCCCAGCTTTTCTTACTGTCCTTGTATTGCATGCTTGTATTGTGGAGTTCTGAAGTTGTTTTAAATCAGAGCACAAGCAGCATGAAACTGCGATGTCTCTTCTGTTTTGGCATCTGGCAGAAGTGAGCTCCTCGTAGTGATGCACAGCATGCTATGGTCAGCCTTGAATATGACACGACAGTTCAAGGGAACTCCAGGGACCCTTGCAATCACTTCTCTGTGAGTGAGCAGGTTGTGCCTGATGGTTACATTAACATACCATTTAAGCTAGGGGTTTGTATTCCAGGTTAATTTCAGGTAATTCCTACTACTTATTCTAAATTTCTTCAATTCTATTAAATATTGTTGTCTAATTGCTTAATATGTGAATAAGTCAATAAAATCGTTTACTACATCAGGTCGCAACAGACAGAGGCCAGCATAGCATGGTTCAGCACCTGGCCAAAGCCTCCACACAGCCTGGCCACCGGGACACTTCATACTGAGAAAGAAAGTATTTGGCTGAAATGCTAGCATTACTCTTCACTCTTTCTGTAAATGCCACAGGATCTGTATCTGGTAGCTGGTTGGCCACAGGGTACCTGAGAAGGGGTGTCAGTTTTAGCATATCAGGTGTTCATGCTCCCTGAACACTGAGGTGTTAAACTCCTCGGGTATAGCAGCAAAGTGCAGACATATTGAACTCATTAATTACATGCAAATGGTTTGAACAGAAAATAGCTCACATTAGTATTATTTTTAAGGAAAAATGAAGTAATTTAATGCAATTATAAGAGCCTGAAATATGGCTGATTTATTGAGAGACACCATATTTGGCTTCAGTGACACAGCTGAAAAAACCTTGGAAGTAAGAAACACAACAGGGACACTTTTGGTTTAAAAAATACTTGATGTGAAATGCAGGTTTTGGAAATACTGACACAAATTTTATTCTCATTCAAACATATGTGACTTAGTTAATTATCTACAGGCAGAATCTGGCCCTCTTATTTATTTATCTTATTTTTTTCAGCCTAAGGCACAGTTCTCAATTATACTGCTGGAAGTTTGGGTAAAGTGAGATTCCCCATATTTGTCTAAATCTTAAATTAACCCTAATGGAAAGATTTGAAAAGAGTTGATTTGTTCTTAATCTTTTGTTCTCTTGAGCACTCTGGATTCTAACTGAAAAAGAAATGGAAAGGGTGTAAAGTGACCTGAAAGAAAAGCTGCTCCTGTGACACCTCCAGACCACAAAGGTTTAGACCACGTTTTCGGAGTACTTATGCAAACCCAGACTGCATTGTGAGCAGATTGCTGTTCCACAGATTTTTAAAGTCACTGAGAAATCACTGCAATGAACTAGTCGGTCTTGGGCATATTAGCAGCCTTCCATTTTACCTAATTCTTCCTGTGTTAATCTTTCTGTGTCATATCTTTCAACTAAACTTTTGTATGTATTTTAAAATTACTACTAAAAGTCCAGTTTTTATCTAGTCCTTGAGAAACAAGAAGAGAGACCCAGCTTCATTCACTTCCAAAATAAAGCAAGCACTTCAATTTGCACTTAGCTGATTTTCTCTGAGCCAACAAAATACCTGTTTCAGCTTTTTATTAATTATTTCATTTTGCTTCTAAGGATTTTTAATAACAGTAAAGGGCTTCCTAACTGCAGAAGAGATGGCATTTTCATTTCTTCTCTGAAGTCCAGTGGTTAAGAAAGCAAGTTGTATCGTGGAGGTGTGGGTTCAGGTCCTTCCTGCCACTGGTTGAGAATCTGAGTTTGAAGGAGGGACTCTCCTGTAAGAGTATCTTGATGGTAAGGCTGAAAGGTATGGCTATATCCCCACGTTAAAATTCATTTAGAGGACAACTATAATGTAGGTGCTCAGCTGGAAGGTGTGATACCCTTGCTGGTTAGTATTTTAACAGCTCTTTTAAAAAGGCCTCTCAGAATGCCCCGTGACACTGTATTTAGGGCGGTCTGCTGGGAACTGTGGGTTTAGGAGTGAAGAACTGAATTTAGATCTTTTGTTTTTCTGGAAAGTATTTTAACATTTAGGAAAAATAGGTACATGTCATCACACCATCTGCTCACTAATTTTTTTTTTCATCAGCTGAACCCTTTAAGCAAATCAGCTAGCCAGCTTCAATCACATTTTGTTTTTCCTTTTGCTTAGAACCCTGAAAATGTAGTAGGGATGTTTTACATGTATCTTTTTATCTTATTTTACATTCCTATACTGGGAGAATGAATTTCTGGGTAGAATAAAGGAGGGGTTTTGCAAGTTGATCTTGTATAAATCCTGTGAGTTCCCTGTGCAGTCTGATGTCAGATAAATACTCAAGACAGTTATAAAGTTTTATGATATGTCTGCAGTGCAATCAGAGAGAAGAGCAGGTATTCTGGGTACTTTCTGAAATGTCTGCTGTGAAATGAAATCCATGCCACCAATAGTCTATCCTGCTTGTGGTAACTGATCCAGAAATTGCCCTGTCTGCTATGACAGGGTCACGCCTTCCTAGGCTGAAAAGCATCAGGTTAATTGCAAGATTTGCTAAGCATTTCATTGATATCTTTCAGACTTACTACTTCCTTCCTTCTCAGGGAGTCTTCTGTTTACTAAATACATTTATTAAATTCTCTAGCTGGATCACTCCTATTTCTTTCTATTACCTAAGTTCAGCTAATACACTGTGTTAAAAGCCTGGGTCTTCTATCTTTCTATGTTCAGTGGAGAGTGGTATCTCAAGAGCCCATCTAAGAGTGGTAACAAAGGATGGCTCCTAGCTTAGGTGCTGTCATTCAGTGCCTAAAACTAAGTAGGGTGACTCTTAGGCTCCTTGCATTGCTGTAAATAACATGGCACTGGTGCACAGTCTCTCAGTAAAGTCTGCTTAGAAGCCTCTTAGAAAAAAGTGCAGTTCAAGTGCCAACAACTACAACTTGCCCTTCTGTCAAGGGTGTAATTGGGGCAGAATGAAGAATATGCAGACAGTGGGTTTTAAAACTTCTTGCTGCATAAATCTGCACCTGCCTGTAGAACCTGTAGTCCCCTTTTATTCTGCCACTAATAATTTTTCTTCTCTCTACCCATTTATTTCTTTTTTTTTGTCACTTCTTTAAAAAAAAAAAAGATGTCTAAGCAACACCAATTTCCAAGTGACAGAAATCTGTGAGCAGAATTGCTCTGCTGCATTGTTCCCCTCCTAATGGCTGTTTTTCCACAATACCATACGAAATCCTGATACTTGGGAAAGGTAGAAGAAAAGAGAAAAAGAAAGCATGTGTGTGGAGGATATACCCAGAAATCAGAACCATGCCATGTAAAATTGTTACAGCTGTTTCTGTTTTTATTGACGGTTTCTTTTGGATTCATTTCTCTGACAACTGCTGCTCATGTGAGCAGGAAGGCATGCAGCATGACATTGCTGTGGGCTGCGGGGTCCTAGGGCCAGGAGGAGGTGGAGAGTGGAGGGAGAGGAAGAGGGTGTGGTGGTGAGGACATTTATGTGGGACACATCAAAGCACATCCTTGTAATATGTTACAGTAACCCAGGAAATTCAGTGCAGATGCACTGAATAATCTCATGGCGATCCAGGGTTTGCAACACTGTTACAGCAGCAGCTGTCACAGCACTTGATTTTTGGGATTTCAGTGAGCCACTTCTTCCCCTGCTCTCTCATACGAGTCCAGTTTTCTCTTCAGAGCAGTCTTGCTACACAGCAGGTCATGCAAATGAAAGTAAGTGTGCTACAAATGAATTTAGCTGTGTCTCTTATAAGCTGGGAAGGAGTAAAGAAAGTGATTGTTATGGCCTTTTTTGATTTGCTTGGATATGACGATTAAAGAGACTGTTCAAACATGGAAATAGTGAATTAGGTAATTCTGTACATGGAGGGAAATAGCAAGAGAGAAATTTTTCCATGTGGGTATATATTAATCTTTTTTTGGACAATCTGAACTATCTGCCTCCTTTGATAGAAACACTAGATGGAAGCTGAAAGATAGGAAATGTGATTTCAGATGCTCAACTCAGTTCACTGACCAAAGAGGGAAAAGTCTAGAAAGAAGTCTGAAAAGCACAGTTGGCTTTTTTTCTGCTCTGTCTTTATCCCTTGAAGTTGCTCCATTATAATCATGGTCCTTAAGTAACCGGCCAGTCTGAAAAGGTTAGATCTTGATATTTTTTGTTCCATATACAAAATGCACATACACCCATATGTTCATATAAATGGCTTGGAATATATACACACCCTTCATATATCTTAGCTACTATGATGTTACATCTCATGGATGCATATATCAGTGACATAGGTCAACAAAAAGCTGTCTTTTTAAAAAAAAAAATCAAACCAAACTTAAGTTTTTATTTTGCTAACCAATGTAAAGAAACAAAACTGTAAACAAAGAGAGAATTTTTAAATACATCTTGTGATGTATATTCATTGAGATGAAAATTTTTAAAAATGATATTATACATAAATGCATTATATTTTATTAAGCATTACTTCTTGCTCAGCAATTTGTAGTGAACTCCTTCTCCCATCTGTCCCTGGTTTTCATCCATATGTGGAGCCTCAGTGTGTCCCTGATATTTGTCAATGTGTCAAAACTTTGGCACAAGGAGGAGGAAAATAGACCAAAAACTAGAATCTTCAGTCAGAACACACTGAAATCATGTGGATTGGATTCAAATCCCAGAGCCAGTCATACCTCTTCAGCTTTTGATTAGAAGTTAAACTCAAAACCGAAGGGCACATAGCTCTAAGGTTCACTGCAGCTTTAGCTAAAATGAAGACCAGAACCATAGACTTTCTTTGAAAGACGCCGTACTTGATCCAAATGTAAAGAATTGACATAAGTCACTGTTAACAAAAGCAGCATCTAAATACAAAGATCAGGTAAGTTAATTCACACTGTGAGGACACCAGTTCAGAATGGTACAAAAATTCATGGTTTTGACATGCAGATCATGCCAGTTTTGCCTTAACTAGGCACTGGCTTTTTGAACTGGGGTCTGTGTGTATAATGCTAGCTTTTCCTGAAAAACATCTGTTTGCATGTACAAATTACGTTTCTCCCTAGCAAAATACCCCATAATATGCAGTTATTTGCTTTTACCGGTGTCTGCTTATCTGTGTTTTTTAACTGTGACTTTTATTTGTGGAGGGTTTGCAACTAATGAGTCACTATGAAAAACTGGTGCTTTATGATCAACAGAGATGCAGAGCGAGATGCCAGTGAATCCCTGTACTCTATGTTAATGCCCAGAGCAAACCATTAGGGAAACATAGGCATTCTTTTAAAAACTGGGAGCAGAACTAACCTGTAAAAACAACTAGTGATGTATCTTTTGTGACTATGCATTTCCAGGCCATTGCCTTCTCTTTTGGATGTTCTCCATACAGTTGAGTGAAAAAAGTAGGTGGGATGTAATGGGAGAAAAATACTTTTAAAATGAGACTTCTAGCAATTCTTGGTTATGGATGAATCAGAGATACTAGTATAACAGGGATTTTTGCAGAATTTTTGGATGTTAGTTTCAGGTCACAGAGAAATGTTTGAATAAACAAGTGAAAAGTTTCAGTAAACAAATCATATCCCCCGCCAGACATGATATAACTGCATCTTCTGAAGTTCAAAACTGCTTGACAGTTGTGCTAACTTTCAAGTTACCTTTATATAAACTGAATTTGATTGTTCGTTCCTAGCAACAAATGCCTTCAGGTCTGGAGATCCTCAGAATGATAAGATAAAAATATTAGAATTATGAGGATAAAATACAAATGAGTATATATGAGAATCCTCTGCCTTTCTTTTATTCTTTCATGGACTTATTGGGACAGAATACTTTCCCATACAATCTGCAAATCCAAAGACCAGACTGCTACAAGCATACTGCTACTGGCATACAAGCACTCATGTTGTTTTCTGTTGATCAGCAAAAATCTTTCTCTGGGTTCTCTTCTTGTCTAGGTTTTGAATAAGTCAAATGTCCAAAAGTGATAAAGAAATTAAAAAATGTTGTTTTGTTTTTTGCTTGAAAAAATTTTCAAAGAAGAAAAGCTTTTGATCACTCACGTATGCTGGGGTTCCTTTTGTTCTTAACTGGGTTATGTCATACTCTCCACTTGCTCTTTTTTCATTTTCTGACTTTTCAGTTCTCCCTGCCCAGAATATACTACGAAAATAATTTCTGCTGCGTTTACAAATTCTGGAATTTTAAAAATTCACCCAAAGATTTTTCTTTTCTGACTGATTTTTCGGTATTTCCTCTCAGATTTTTATGACTTAGCTTTTGGTCTTCAGAATATTATTATTTCCTTGCTTGTTATTTTTTTCCTAAGTTCCTCATGTTTCTAACTTGCAGTGAATTACGTACAATCTCTGCCTATCCTCAGCTGATTCACTTGAAATTCTGCTGTTTGGCAGATTAGTATGTGCCGATTTTATTCCATTGGTGTGACTTACAAAATTAACTAAACCAACCTTGTGTTTAGTAAACTAGGAACGAAGTTAGGAAGCATCTCTGAGAGTCTCATTTTAACAGAAATAAAATTCACATGCCCAAATACCTTGGAAAACCTGAGATATAAGCCTCAGCTTCCACCTTTCGGTTATTCTCTTCTCAAATCATGTATTACAAGTCAAAAAAAAGACTTGCTGAGAAAGAGAACAATCTTATCTTTGCTCCTTTCTGGGTCAGATAGAGTTTTAAGGGAAACAAGGCGGGGCGGGGGGGGATGGGACGGGACGGGACATAACAACAGCTATTGAGGGCAGGGAACAATGGCAGGAGTCTGGTAGGATTGTATTAAAGACTGTGGTAAGAGCCAAGTGGAAGATGTCAAATAGGCAGGTTGTGTTGGACCCGGAAAACAGGATTTTTGGGGGACTTCCATTGAAATGATGTGGATGCCTGTTAGTGAAGGAAGTTGGCAATTCTGGTCATGTAGGGGGAAAGTCAGGGGCTAGTGAGGGCAGGGACTGACTCTGCACATGGCAGGCTGGTTTCTTTGATCGCCTAAACTAGTGTCTCTGGTGCGCAAACTTCTAAATCTCATCCATTTGATGATTTATTTATTAAATCAAAACAAAGTACTGAATATGGGGCAAAATAGTGCTCAGCGCCTAATATTTAAATGTTCCTGATTCGCCCTGGCACATGGATACCTACACAGAAATGCTGCTGTTTGTTCAAAGTCCATTCCCAGCTGTACATTCTTTTCCATGGGAAAGGCGGAAAACTGGAGACCAATCCACAAGTTGTCATACATTTTCACAAACCCTGGAAGTTGTCACTTTCTTGCTGCTTATTATGGTGAAGATCTTGCCCACAGGAATCTGCTGTCTCTGATATAAAGTCAGAATGTCTGTATTTTGGGATTGTCTCAACAGTAACTCTAGCTACCTCCTGCTTCACTAGCCCTGCGAAGTCACTGCAATTGTGACCAGACTGGACAAGGTTAACCATAAACCTCACCTTGAGCAGATTTGTGCTTTACTTTCTTAAAACTTCATTGCCAGGAAAATTGCCTAGCAACTATTGGATGAAAACTGCAAACAGGGAATATGTTAGAACTGGTTAATTCTCCGTGTCTGAAAAAAAATTTAATTTGTTTGGGATTTTTTTTTACAGTTCAGAAAATGTAACTAATATTATGGCTGTGGATTAGTCTTGTGGGCTAAACATTTAAAAGTTGGCTTCAGATTAGCTGAGGGATAAACATGATTGTTTTGATGGAAGAAACTTTGATCAAGCTAGAGGATCAGTGCACAGAAGGTATAAACTGCAGAGAGAAGCAGAGAGAATTGTGACTGGTACTAATCAATCAATAAAGCATATGTTTGGGATGAAATAAACTAATCAGAGTTAGGAATAATAGGGTAAAGGTGTAATTTAATTAGAATAGCATACTGATATTCTGGATTGGAAGGAGGTCAGTTTTCTTTCAAGGCCTCTCTAAGCTTGTGTTTCTACTCTATAGTGATTTTTTTTTTTTTATTCCCTTCTAAGTGCTAGTCTCCTTTTGAACAGAGTTGAAGCTTCTACTGCTGCTTTTAAAGTGTGTTCCACAAGTTAACCCTTTCAAAACACTTCTTTTTTCAGCCAACCTCAGGGTACAACAAAACCTCAAAGCTACAGTGGAATTCTTCTAACCAGAAAGGCTTAAAACGTCTCTAATGAATTAGGAACAAGCAGCCTGACATTTCACTTCTTAAAGTAAAGGGTGGGGAAAGGGAAGGGAATCATGATTTATGTTCCTTTTTTTAAAAATTTTGTTAATATAATGCAAGTTCTAGAATTGAATTAATTTCTGGCACTCCCCACACTCGTATATTCAACAATATCACAGCCAGACAATGATAGGAGGATAAAATAATCCAGATGTCTTCAGTTCATGCAGAAAAGAGTGAATGTTCTCTTTCACATTTGCAACTAACTGTATATAAATAAGATTAAATTTCTCTAAAAATAATATCTGCATGCTTTTTAGTTAAGGCTGGTTTTAAAATATGAAGATAAAGAGGTGAACCTTAACAATATCTGTAAGTATGCCAGTAAGTGGCTAGTACAGACGTACATTTTTTTGGGTATACATTTTTTGTGTCATTTTCAGGTGTAAAGGCTGTTAAAGAAACACATATGCAAATGACATAAAGATCAGCATTTTTCTTCCCATTTAATCAATACCCATACATTTCTCCAGACTTCTTGCTAACAAAATCCTTTCCCTATATTTATTGATGCATCTATTGTAATACGTGTTTTATGTGAGCCAGTCCATTTTTTCTTCTAGCGTTCCTCATTAGCATTAGTATCCAAGAAGACAAAGCTGAGTGTTGAACTTAGTTGAAGCTTTATTTGTTCTTTTTTCTTTTTTTTTTTTTCCTTCTTGTTTGGTGGTCTCAAAACCAGTGTTTGGTCTTCTCTGGTTGCCTTCACAGAGGCAAGAGGGTCAAGGCCCCTCTCTCAGCTGGCTGTGGCCTCCTACGCAGGGAGATGTTAATGAATGCATTGCAGAGGTGCCTCGTTTGGCTGCACATAGTAAGCCCATTTCTTGAATAAGGCTTGCGCTGGGGCTGGTGTTGCTGGTGTGTTTCCTTGCGCTCTTAGAAGCCTTCTCAGTCCAGATCTCCTACTCATGTCTTTTCCATTAGGAAGTGATTATGAACACCACTCTGCTGCAGATCAAAGGCAATTCTATGAGTCTACCTTATTTAACATGTGAGCAACATGTGAATTTGAGTATTTTGACTTATTTAACATATATGACACAGCATACCAATTAGCCAATATAGAAATATGCTCTGCATTGTTGTTCCTGGAACACAGAACACTGTCCATGAGACTTCTGGATCAGCAGTTGTTTATCAGCCTCTGTGTTGCTGGAAGGACTAGTGGGTTTTGCTGATTTATTACAGCTGTCTGAAGTCATAAGTGCTTTTTCTGTGCTTGTGTGCACATGTAAGAGAAGCAGGCATAGGAGGGAGAGGTGACTTTAGTCGTCTTCTGCCCATTTGTGGAGGAATGGGATATTTCCTGACAACTCCAGTTACTGTCTGAATCAGGTTTATTCTGGCTGCTAGACTTGTGATATACTGTTTTATGCAGAAAACATATTGCTCTGCATTTCTAAACCAGGTTGTAGGCGTGATATAAAATTCTCTTAGGGGCATTTTAAGGTAATAGTGTTTCTTTTTGTTGCAAGACTCACAGTGAAAAAATGGGTAATCATACCACAGGAATAGCTGCATTACAGAATTCCTTCATGACATTACACTCTACTGAACTCCAAGGCATAACTTATATCACACCTAAAGTCATTAAGTGTAGAGACAAATTGCTTCATGGAAACAAATCTTTTGTTACTGGATTTTTTGTCTTTCATGTCAGTGTTTTCTTTGTCATATGTGGTCTGTGGAATAATATCTAGGATTGTCATTTGAAAATGATTCAGTTGGCTTGGTTCGAGAAACCTCCACTCTCATTTGTTGTAACCAAATTTCTGAAGTAAATTATAGCCCTGTAGAGCTACAAGTGGAGAAAACAGCAGCCTTCAGATGACATTTTGATAGTTAAAGGGCCTCTTGCTGTTGTATTACTTGCACCACTGATTATTTCTCTTTCTTTATTTACAACTATATAATTGTTAGCTTTGCAAAGGAGAACCTGCCTCAGGTGAAAAATAATGATTCTTAGTTAAGGTTGGACCCAGAAGGAGTGAGAATTTCTCAGAGGAAACATAACCACATTTTGTGCTGTACTTCAGTGCCCCCCAGATCCAATCTAGCATGCAGACAAATGGAGCTAAATACAGTGCTTAAATGTGTGTATTAAACCCTTGCCAGAAGCTACAGTTGTTAAGTAATACCAGGATCTCCCCCAGTCTTCTACTAAAACAGTTGGAGCTGACTGCCAGGCTCATGTTTTCTGGGCAGATTATTTCAATCCTTTGGGAAAAAAAGAACCACTCTAAGAAGTTAATACCTCTGGGGTAGTATATTGGAAAGCTTCATTTGATCTTCTTTGACATATATGACAGTATCTCATTTTCAAGTCCCATCCATGGGTTATGCTACCACCAACATGCATAAATAAGGCTCCAAGTAGAAAAGAGAGAGTGATGGGATATTGGAATGAGTGGCAAATGTTATCTGAAGCTCTTAGTAGAATCCCGCTATTAAAAAACACGCTCACAAAACTGTCTGGGATAACTGCAGTATGTTGCTGGCTTATTCACGCTGTTTGGCTGAGTGCATGGTAATTGTCAGCACAGGGATGGTGTCAGTAATCAGGGACTACTAGCGTTTTAAACCTCTCTGGCCAGATCTGTAAAAGGACAGCTCACTGAGATCATAGTTGTCTTCATCCATTAACCATGTGTCACAATTCATCTGTGTGAACGGCACTAATTTTGTTGTGGCCCAATATATGGAAAAGAAACTGTTTTCTCCAAGGAACCCTGAGGAAGTTGTTGTATAAGCCTAGTGACAGAGACAAAAAAGGATGGACATGTAGAAAGACAGATGCTCCTTCCACAGTCCACATAGCCTTTAAGAGGTTTTATTAAAAGTTGCTGCAGATCTCCTGTGGGTGCTAGAGCTATGCTGGAGAATGGCTGCTGCACAATAGGTTAGGCAAATTGAGATACAGAGGCAGATGGGGGCAATTTCTTGCAAATCCTTGACTGCCTTGGACATCTGGTCCTCCTGGAGAAGGATATTTCCACACATGTTTTTTATCAGTGAGACAGAATTGCTGGACTATACTGTTGATTCCAATTACAACACTGTGTTTGAAAAAGCCTTTAAAAGCAGCACCTACTTCTCCCTGTTTCTTCAGCTCTCTAAATCTTTCTGATACTGTTGGCTCTAAAATAGATTGAATGGGACAATGGGAAATAGCATTTCAAAATCCTTCATTGTGCAAGGTTTTCTGTGTTGTTTTTTTTTTTTTTCCTACTGCAAGTAACATCTATGTGATTCTGCCTTCTTGGCAGTATAATAGCTGATTCAAACTGAAATGAGAAAATTGGGACCATTAGGGTAAAAGTCAACAAACATTTGCAATCCATGATGCGGATTTCTTACCAGTAGTGGGTACAAGTTATTCCTGGCCTATTCTTCACTGAAACAAATACAATTCCAAGAGGGACATTGCTTCTGAGGGCTGGTGTTCTTTCCTAATTCTTAATCCACAGAAAGGTCCCTGTTTCTAGGAAGGAAAGCCTTTTCAACACTGTTTTCTTGCCTTTCCTTGAGCAGTATCAGAAGCTAGTTTCTGTGTTTAAAGACTGGAAATTGGGGTTTTTTTGCCAGCTCTGTTATAGCCTCCCTGACTTTGGGAAAACCATTTTTCCTCAGTTATTGCTTTGTGAAATAGAAGCAATAGTACATCTACTGTCCGTGCCCCTTGGGAGACTTGATTGATGGCTATAATGGGCTTGTAGTTTCTCAACTGGAAGGCAAGGAAGAACAGCAGTGTATTACAGTGGTGCCAATTCAGGGGTCAGTGTGTAACCTTCTCTTCTTCCAGAGTGAAGGACAAATCTACTGCTATAACTTAGACCTTATCTGACCAGTATGCTCACCGTATGCTGATTTAAACTGTGCAGGCCTATCTTCATTAGAAAGGAACAGAATTTACAACTGTTCGTGACAAAATTCTCTCTGTAGAACGGGTTTTAAAAAGTACTAAGCTTCACTAGCTCTCAGTTCCTCACTGGGAAGGGGAGGGTTGACAGAGCTACTGACAAAGCTCCACTACGGCCAATGGTGCAAGGGAAAATTTGGCGAAGCTTGGCCCAAAGCTTTCAAGGCTTGTATATCAAAATCAAGTCAGGAAGAGAGAATTAGAAAAACTTACTAAAAAAAAATGAAAAGACCCCCTGAAAGCTATATGTCTGTATTGGATAATATTATTACACAGTTACACTGCTGACGTAATAACAAATCAATGAAAGGAACACTAAATATTTTAAAAAATAAATAATGTAGTAACATAGTATGTAGCTTTAAAGTGTATTGACCTGGATATACCAGGCCTAAGCAATAATTTCTTGGCTCTTGTGAGATCATTGCTTGAATCTGAAATTAGAATCATTTCATGAGTGTGTGGAAACAAGAATGAGGTCACCTCCATTTTAATTAGAAAAGGATAGATCAAATATCCAAGGCATACTTTCTTGTTTGCTGTTGACTGACTAAGATTGGTGTGATATAGTCCTGGGGCAGTATTTTATGACAGCCTATTTTCTGCCATATGTATTGTACTTCTTTTTGCCTTTCTTTCTGATGATAATATAGGGTTCATCGTGCTTAAACAACTGTTACATTCATTCTGTTTCTATCTGAAAAAAAGAACGAGGTGAGCAAAACATTCAGATGAATAACATTTAATGCAAGCTTTATATAAGCCAGAGGTCTCAATAAAATTTTAAATCCTTTTAGCCAGCTATTCTTCTAATTACTTTTTATTTCTCCTCTGCTGGAAGAGCTTTCAGGCTGTGTACAATGAACATGTGGGTCTTTATTTCACATTAATGTGTTCAATAAAATAAAATGATACAGCTGAGTAATATGGATCACAAACTAATTTATATAAACATTGATTGCTTCAGAGCGCTGGGGAACTTCTTTGTCTTGGTCTGTACGACTGCATTTCAGTAAACCTGAAATATACTCAGTTTTTGTGACCCTTTTTTTTTCATTTTTAAAAACCCTGATATGGAAGACTGATTAACAATTGGTTCTGCCACGTTCCTCCTTCCTAGACTAATGAAATCATAACCTCAAAATGAGATACATGACTGCTATCTTTCCTATTTTGTTCACCGACTGCCTGAGTCACTACTCTGAAATCCAGTGATGATCTTTCACTGACAACAGTACTGTATGAATAATTTTGGGGTTAAAAAACATATACAAGTACTTCTAAATTCACAAAAAAATAGAAGAGTATTCTTTATATTAAGCACGAGGCTGGGTCTTTGCACTTTCATGCCTGTTATGAACCTATAAGACACACTGAATTGTCATGCTTCTATATTACCCCAAAATATACCCACGTAAAGTGAGGTCAAAAGCTATGGTTTCAATTTTGCACTTGATGTCAGTGTGGCCAGAGTTTCTTGACAATTACTAATCAGTGGAATCTGAGTTGTACTTAGATTGGCACTTGGGTCATCTGTCTTCAAAGACATGCACACATCTTGGATTTCAGCTTTATTTAGAGATGGTCATTAGAAACCTTAATCCTAGGTCACAAAACTAGGAACTCAATCAGAATATTCAGCCCCCAAATTTCCAAGTGTAGGGTATTAGTTTGACAATAGGTCAACATTGAAATTTATTAGTCTATGCAGAGCTATGATGAGAGAACAACTATTTGGGTCCAGAGTCATAGGCAGGCTCATCTCCCTAATAACAATAATTCAATATGGACTCAATATTGTCTCTGTTAAGCTAGAGCCCAGTCAAACATTCAGTTAAAAAAATTTCCTACTGCATGGAAAATATACTGTATGATAGCCAAGACCCTTATCACCCACAAGCAGCAATTCTACCAGGTGAGGTATTGCGAGAGGAAATCTTGCAAGGTGCTAGGGTAAGCTTTTCTTGGCTAGGAGCTGATCCAACCTTTTGTTGCTGAATGCTGTGTCAGCCAGCCCACTTAGTTTTATCCAAGTACCCCTGAAGTTGCTTATACATCCAGCATGCGACACTTCCAGTGTTTGTGATTTTTAATGTTCACAGATACAAGACAAATAGAACAAAAGGTTCAAATGGGAATCTCAGCTACAGAGGCAACAGTAAACAGTTTAGAAACAGGGGTGCCTTGAAGAGGAGAACAAACGTATTTCATGTTATGCATTTACACCAATAGAGATCTTGATTTTAGTGAATGGCTCAGACCAGCACCCCTCTGTGAAGTGCACTCTGAGTTCTCACCAAGCTGGGTATCTGCACCTTACAGGTAGAAACACAGAAATGCAGCAGTACCTGAACTCTGCAAATGGCTGTGGGCTGGATAGCAGATAGATGAGAGGGAAAAAAATCTGAATTCAGTCTTTGGAAGTGTGGATTTTGCTTCAGAATATGCTGCATCATGTCCATCACTAATTAGTTCCTGTGGGATATATAGAAGTTGACTGGGAGGAAGATACCTGTAACAATAAGGTAGCTGCTTTGGTGGGGGTTTTTTGTTGGGTTTTTTTTTGGCAGGGGGGTGTTGCCTTGAGTGTGGGTGCACAGATCTTATATAATTTGCATGAGTAGATTCCATTTCGTGTTTCTCTCATTTGAATGGCATAAAATGGCAAGATTCATAGGGCATAAGTATGAAGAGAAAATGAAAACATTTATATAGTTTTCTGGGAACATAAATTGCCCTAAAATGGAGTTTAATATTTGATTCAGACATGCAGTCACTTGGAATAGTAAGGTGGATTGCAGCAATATACTTAACAATCTTACAGGCTGGAGGGATGTCTTAGGAAAGTGTTGAAACATAAATCAGGTAGAGAATGATTCTAGGAAAAGGAGATCTGGGCTGAGCACATCTAAACTTGCACAAACCTGTCAAAAACATGTTTTATTGTCCAATGTATTATCCTCCTATGATTAATGTGAATTGGAAATATGTTATGGTGTGTGATATGCATGCATGCTGCAAATACATTAAGAACAAGCCTTATGTGATTTATTTGTATTAATGTCATATTAAATGCTAAAAGTAGAGTCGATGTTAAAGCGCGGGTGCAATCCAATAAAAACAAAGACAATCTGAGTTAGGACAGCCTTATATCAGTTTTACTCGCTCCCAGCAGATTAGCAATGTAGCACCTACACTGTGAACAACCCTAGGCGTAGTAGGCTGTTTTTCAGGTGTGCACCCAGAGTAGGAACACTTTGGTATGGTGAAGTTTTCAGAGACTTTAGCTTTCTGCAAATACACGGTCAGAAATTAAATCACATTTCCCCCCTTCTTTCTTTCTTTTGTCTAATACATGTATTTATGCAGACCACAACATAGATTTGAAACAGTGGATTTTTAAAGCTGGCTTGAAACCCCTTTAAAACGTGTCTTAGTAGTCAAGCATGTAAAATCATATGTTTATGCAACATGTACTGTATTCCCAAGGGATCAAGCCTATGCTTTCATACTGAGCTTTCGTTTTAGGTGATAACCAGCAAAACAAGGCAAAAGAGAAAGGCTGTTCTGAAAGCATCGTGCAAATACTAATGAATTTGTTCTCACAAATCCCCTGAAAACTGTTACTGTCATTTCGGGCATTATATTAAATTCGTACGTGGGGCACACTATATTTTTAAAGCTCCTTTTGGGTGGGATCTGACAAAATCTGTTCAGAGACTACTTTCTGTGTAATGATCCTTGTTCATTTCAAAAGTCACTTTTTTCTTCCTGTGACAGAGGAAAATGACCTTTTTTTCTGTGAATCCTGGAGGCAGAATCAAATCTGTTGAAGGACTATATGAAAGTCTTAGCTAAAAGCGAAGCTAGAAAAGGAGGCTATTAAATTAGCTGATAGCTCCACAAGGAGTACAGGCTGTAATACAACAAATTAAAAAGGTTTGTGCTTAAGCCAAAATGTAAAATCATTACTAAGCACTTTTGCTAAGCAGTTTAATTTATGAGGGAACATAACTTTGCAAAGCCACTACCCTGTAAGACTCAAAATATGACAGCAGTTTTAGAATGAACAAAAGAGGTACTAAATCAGTAAATCCCCAGCCCAAAATATTCTGAATCCCACAACATGGCTTTAGTGTGGCATCTCTGTGACTTGTAGCGTATGATTATAAGCCCTCGGAATAAATTGACATTGACTGCTGTAACATCTTAAAGCTATTCAGACAGCACATACAAATTGAGAAACTAAATTACAGCCTGTGTCCAAGATTTCACCCAATATATTTTTTTAAGTGAAATATTGCCTTGGAGATAGTGAATTTGATTGGGAAAGACTTCTTTTAGGACAAGATTTAGGGGCACATTGAAAAGACTGAACCGTTCCTTTGAAGATAATTCAGATTATCTATAGAATCTATCTGTGACAGCTCAGCCACTGTAAACACCTTTAAATCACACCTGGATATCTTTTTAGCTCAAGTGGATTAGAAGTAGGAGTTGGTCACTGAAGTTTTATGGACAGAAGGTCAGCCTAAATGACAATAATAGCCCATGAGGTGTATTAGAGAGCAATGCAGGTGCCTAGAAGTAGGGCTGAGTGCCATTTTAGATGCCCTTAGATGTCTTGTCATGAGGGTAGGGACTCCTGTGCTTTATCTGCCAGATCTGTACAAGTGACTTAGGTATCCAATGACGCACAAGTGGCATTAGATGCCTGTGTTTCAGCTGCTTAATACCATCCTTATATGAGCAGGTTTCTATAGGGCTGATTATTAGCAGGGTTGGTGCCAGTCTGCATAAAGGCATTCAAGGTATTGAACAGTGAGCAAAAATATCAGTGGAACCGGAGCTTCAGGTACTACTTGGTGCCAGGCACCAACTGTGCTTACGGCAGATGTCATTGGGTAGCTGTGATTTTACTATTCAGTATATGTCCATGTATTCAGTTAGTTGTAGTGAGCTCTTAATTATCAATAGTCACTTTATAAGGGGTATGACTTATTTGCCCCATACATGGAGTGCTCATTCAAACCTGTCAGGAGCAGCACTATTAAAATAAGAGTCTGTTTGCTGGGCCGCTTCAAGTCCAGAAGCAATTTAAGCTATTTTTGTATGGTCTGAAATACGAACTAATATATTACACCAGAGGAGAACAAGGCAGAGATTGCATTGCACTCCAGGAACTGGGGGCGCTGGGCAGTGCAGCGCAGCGGTATATCACTCCCTAGAATGAAGCACGGGACATTGGGACTTACTAGTTCATCCCTGGCTCTGTCACCACTAGCCCCAAGCTGGCTGCATGTGGAGCTAGTTAATAGCTGTAGTAGTGGGAGCTGGGGGAAGGTGAGAGGGAGGTAGAGAGTTGGCTGTAGTCTGCTCTCCTGACTGTGCAAGTGGCATTTCTGAATGCAGCCAAAACATCCACACAGCTCTGAGTGATATTGTTTGCTATCGCTTGCAGAAAGGTGTTCATTTCTTAGTCCGTAATATGCTTTCTACCCGAACTTATAATAAAAGAGGGCTTGGTACAGTCAATTCCTCATATACGGAAATCATGATCTTCCAATGACACAAAACCATTCCAGATTTGGAATATTTCGAAGGAGAGGACTAATAAATTATTGTAGTTTAATGAAAGTAAAGAAGAAGCTGAGAGTTAAAAAAAAAAATCCAAAAAATAACACACCAAAACAATAATCTTTTATCAAAAGAGAAACAAATAGGTCAGGAATGAGTTTACATTAGTTTTATTCATGCAGTAATCCTTCGTAATGTCCCGAGGCCACTTGCATGCATCTTGCCCTAAAACTGGTGACTAAGGCTTTCAGAATCTCTCAGGCAGCAATACATTTGCAACTTTAAATTTAAGGAAAGCTTCTGCTGACCGCATTTGTGGAGAAGCAATTAGGTGTTTGCCACTTCTGACAAGAAGGTTGTTTACTTACTACCTCTCAGGAATAACCAAGGTCTTTGGCTGCTAAATGTCACACACTCCTGGTGTGCAAGAGAAAAATGTGTGTGTTGCAGTTTGACCAGTGTGCCTTATAAGTAGGATTTGGGCTTCATGCTTTTAAGTGCTAGAACATTTCTGAGTGGTTATTTCTGCCAGGCAGCTTCACCACTAGTCTAGTGCAAAAAGGGCTTGTCCTGGATGTAATTAACTGGTGTATTATGGCCTCAGACAGAAGGGAACTCCTTCTCCAATTGTAAACACAGCAAAACCGACTCCTTTGCAGTAGAGAGAATGCAAAACAGAGTCATGCTCTGCCAAACCACCACTGCTGTAAAGTCCAGCTTGTTGCATAAATGGCAGTAAATCCTGGGCTGCTCCAGCTGTCTTTGAGGCTATGCTAGTTCAGGATCTAGCTACAGACCATCCCTCCCTTTCCCACCCCTTTGGTCATTGAGCAGAGCCAGGCTGAGGATTGATCTCTCTTTGTTTGGGCACTTATGCAGTTGAAATTAATGTTTGCTTGGAAATAACAAGCAGTTTTTAACTTGAACATACAGCTTAAAATACAGAAAGCTTACTGTGTGCCAGAAAGCCACTGGGGAATGGGGTCTGGTTTTCAGTTTGGAAAGGAACAAGTGAGCTACCATGCTCTGATCACATCCTTCAGAAAGTGTGGGAGTGTGCTTCTCCTCCTCTCCCTCTCCCTCTCCCTCTCCCTC
>NW_009228857.1:1075-18498 GCF_000690835.1 Fulmarus glacialis | reverse complement strand
CCCCTCCCGCCGGGGGAGCCGCTGGCCGCAGCCCCGGGCGCTGCACCGGTCACGGCGAGAGGTGCGAAGGTTAACTGCTAGGAAATACCCCGAGCCACGTTCCCATCCCGAAAGTTATTTCGGAGCAGCCGGGGAGTGTTTTGACTGCCATCTTAAATTCACACCTTGGCTTCGAGGCGGCGTGTTCGTCTTACAGAGAAAATCCCCGGAATCTCATCAGTAGCAGAGGGTCCTGTGGTGAAAACCTTCTAGAACGAGGCCTAAGGGCACCGTTAAGGCTTTTGACTCTGCCGCTGGTATATCCCATTCGTAGAGATTTTTTATTTAACCTTTAGCAGTGCGATTTCAGTCTGTTCACTCAAGCTGGCTTTATGTTTCCCAGATGTAACCAGAAGTAATTAATTTTCTGAGTCAAGCTGACCGCATGTGACACCCCTTTTCTGAAAGTGCGATGAATGGGAATTTAACAACCGTTTCCACTGACATTTGAGAAACCATGAAGCCAGCTCACTCCCTTTTACTCTGTTGGTGCTTCACGATTATCAGGAACAAGAAATAATGGACGTTTTTTAATTAAAGCAAAGAGGACTAACTGATCAAGAGCTCCAGGATTTCTCCTGCAGGATAATTTTTCTGATTAGATTTTCTCTAACTTTACAACGGGGAGTTGTTTAAAAAGCGTTCCTTATAGAGGAACAAACTGTAGGTTGTGAAACCTGAGTGAAATTCTCTTTGCAGGCAATGATATTAAGAAGCCTTAGATCCAAAACGATATAAAATCTGGCGGCAATCTGCCTCTCCTGCCTCAAAAATACATAAACTTTTTTAAAGGCTCTTCTCCAAACTTCTTGGCCTTTATTTGTATTTTCCCATCTTGTCAGGATATTTCTAATGTAGAGTTTTTTGCTTAAATCCCCTACATCTCTTTCTTCTCGTTGATACACCAGTTATAACCTCAGTATTTGGGATCAGTTACAAGACTGCTTTCCGTCATAATTAAAACACAGGACTGGTCCGTTAGACTCTTGGTAGAATTTGGGTGTGTCTAGACTGTACATTTGCATTTTTTTTTTTTAAGCAAACGACTGGGCTGAAACAGTTGTTGCTGAATCTCCAGCATCTCCAACGCACGTTGTGGGGAATGGGGACAGGGTGTTTCGGTGCAGGGTGCTGTGTCGCTAGCCCTCCTTACCTCTGCTCAGTAATGACTCGGTGAGATGAATGCTACCACCACCTAGCTTTTACACCCACCTTGGAGTAGGAATTAGGCCAGTTCTGTAAGGGATGAGCACCCAGAAGTGGTGCTGAAAGGGGTGGATCTGACAGTCTGGTAGTATAAAATACGGCTAGTAGCTAAAACAGGATAGAAGATGACTGATGCAGACCTTTGGGGCATCTTAACTGAAGAAGCACATTCACATTATAAAGCGCCAGGAGGTTCTTTTTTAAATATATGCAGCTTTGATAACTAATGCAGTTTGGAGACACTGAGAAGGTTAATTTGTTTTCAGATACATTTAAAAGTTTTTTATTATAAAAGGTAGTTTCGGTTTAGTTCCTTTTACTATAGTTAGACGTTGCATAATATGTTTGCTGCAGCATGTATAACGTATAGGATGGACTGAGCGATCTTGTAGATACAAGATATGGTCAGGTTAGGCTTTCCCACCTTTAATTTCTTATGTTTGTTAGCTTTTATTTCAAATAGCATTGTTAACAGCTTTCTTTTTAGAATGTTACCTTGTTAAGGAGGATTTATGCAACAAGAAAACAAAAGGCACAAGGTAAAGTGCCAAAGCTTTGCTTTAAGCTTATAATTTTTTGTGTGATAAGTTAAATCGTTAAGTTGTTTCTGTTTGAAGATTTGCCTGTTCAAACACATTTTCCACATGCAAAACAAGCATGGTAAAAAACCCCAAAGTACTGAATAAATACATTTTTTTAAGAGAGTGGTATTTCGATGATTTCCTTTGGCCAAGTAGCTTGAACTCGCTATGAAGACTGAGAGTTGTAAATGCAGAAGGATGATCAGTGCTACATGGTAATCGTAATCTAAACTGAGCACTTACAGTTAACATTTCGCATGGGTATCTCAAGACAGGATTTATGTATTAACAAATAGAAGCTCTGATCGGAGTGCAGTTGAAGGAATTTAAATGTGTTGAGGACACATTGAATACAATGTGCTTATCACTGTTCTCATTCACAGTACAAATATGCTTTACTCTCTCCTATCTTAAAAAATAAAAGATGTTGACCTGGTTTGCATCAAACTGTTGCTTTATCTTCCTTTCCCCTGTAGACTTATTGATTGTGCTGATAAGTTGTGTCTGGATTTCCTCTTCAGTTTAGCTTTCTTCCACTGAAATCAGCCGGAGTCTCTTTCTCTAGGTACTTCTGGTTATGAATTTGACTGGGAAGTACTGTGCCTGTGTCTTCCTAGATGTGAGCTGCTTTTGACCTGTTTGACCACGCTCTTCAGTTAATCTTGCTTTCCCTATGCTTGTGTTTATCTGCAGTCGCTTCACTTTAGCCCTCGCTCTTGATTGTTTCTCGAGTGTCTTGTCATTCTTGTCTGACTTTTTCACTGTTATAATGGGCTTTGTTTATCAACCCACTTCCTCTCCCTCCAACCTTACCTCTAATTTCACCAGACGTATGAATTCAAGTACCAGACTTTTCTCCACATCATTGAGAGGTTCAGCCTTTCCCTCTCCTTGGCATTGTGCAGATGTCTATCTCTAGTTCACACTCAAGCAGTTTAAGACACCTCTTACTAGTGTCTGCTTTCAGGTGTTTCTTATTAACGTGTTTGCGATGGCTGCTGGCTGTGCCGCTATTCTGTTTGTCAGTCAGACTGTAATCCAAGTATCTTTATGACTGTGACCTCTCTTTAGATCTTCATGTCCAAACTGTGTCTAAATTCTTCTGATTTTTCTTATCTGCATGGCTTGTCTTTTGTACAGGACTTTTGTTCTCATCGCCCAACTTTTTCCTTGTTTCTGTCATCTAACTTTCTGTTACTTCGGTTACTCGTTAAGATTCGTGCTAGGCAAAAGCCATCATAGCTCCATAATGGAGATTACTGCCGCAAATGCAATCTTTCATGTTTCTCTTTCCTTTCTGTCCCTTTGCTATTCCCTCTTTTTTTTTTAAATCAAATATAAAGTTCTTCTCTCTATTTCAAATCTTTCCTGACATACCCCACTGTGAATAATAACTTTCGTGGGAGTGAATAAATGTCTCATTGTTCAGTCTGCAGTTACTCTGGTGCCGGTTTCTCTACTGCCTGTTTACTTAAGTTTCAAACAAGCAACTTTAGGGTTTTGCCCTGCATGCTTTCTCTGATGCTTGGAAGGTGCTGTATAAATCCGTGAAATCACTTAACTGTTCATTTTCAAAAGCTTTAATTTCTCTGTAATCTTCAAAAAAATGTTTACAGTTGGGCATTTGCAAAGCTGAGAGTACTCCATATGTGCGTGGAATTTGCAAAAGCTTAAAAAGGAGAGGGAAAATAATGTGCTGTTTCGTTACACTAATGGGTGTTGTGTTCTTCCCGTGTTGCATAAAAAACTTACTAGTGGATCAGTGTTTAGTAACTTATTTGTCTTTCGGGCATTGTATCTTTATGATTTTACATTCTGTGCCTTTACTGTTTTTCAGAATGCTTCCTCGCTGCAGTGTAGGTGAGATGACAGACTAGGGGAATGTTGAGTGGAAGCAGTGACTGATAAATGAAAGGACTGAGTAAGATATTAAACTAATATTTTAAATTACGGGAGATAGAAGTATCTTGAATGCTTGGAAAAGTCCTTTTGGCTTGTGTCTCTTTAAATCTAACAGTTAAGATTTTGTAACAAGTAAGATACTTATGAAACTGTTCCATAGTGTTTAAATCAGATCTATCCAGAAGAAGTTAAGTTTTTGTGCTTGTAGCTCCCTACTCGCTTGTTTTCCCATAGGAGGTCCGGGTATAGAGCAGTCCTTGCGCATAGGCTAGAGAGTTGGGTTTTGGCGGGGGTACTTAAAAAAATTCAGCTTTGATTCAGGTTAGTTTCTGCTGCGTAGACAGGCTTCTGTGTCACACAGAGAATTAGCTGGCTTTTGTCAGAAGTCCGCTTTTTCACTGGCTTTTTTGTCAGAACCCTGGAAATGGAACTATTCTTCCATTTCTGAAACATGACTCCTCCCGAGGATGGCCGGGCTGTTCTCTGAAGGCTGCCTTGGATGGTTGCTGGCCTTGACAAGATGGAATTGGGCTTTTAGGCTTTGAACTGTCTAAGAGAAGATTCCTCCTCTCCCGTTCTTGTAGGCAACCTTTATTTCTTTCCTGAACTGTTATCCCTGACTTGTCAGTTTAATTTAGATGGAAGGGGATAGTTCATATTGTTTGAAAAATAATCTGGACATTTATAGCTCCTTGAAGGTAATTTTCATAACTGTAAATGTGTTCAGCATGTTTAAAAAATGGCAGCATATATGGTACTGCAGCCTGGAATTTGCAGGTCTCCGTATTAACAGCATCCCTTTAAAGAAGCTCTTGAATGGACACAGCATTCTTCACAAGACCTTACCTGTTAGAGAAACACTTCTGCAGCTCTCTCATGGTATGAACTTTAATAACATGCAAAGCTACAAAACTACACTGAGGCCAGTTTTAGAGAAGTTGTTTTTAAAGTGTCTAATTTCCTGAATAGAATTAAGACTTGGTTCCTGTTTCCTTCTCTCAATGTGGACTTCTGTCACCGGCTAATTCCCTTACTAGGAGCATGTTCCGGAAAGGGATTGGGCATCTGCTACTCCCATTATTTGAAAATGACTGAAAAACTTAAAGAAAACAGCAATTTGTTTTCAATAAAAGATATCTTAATATTCTTTGCATTGTTCTTTATTAAGAGGGTTTTTCTGAAGAGTTGACCAAAAAGCTTTGTATTACTGTCTTTGGACTGTAGGACAGAGCTGGTCAGTACTAAATCATGAGTTAGCCAGCAGTTTGGTGTAGCTGCATCATCTGATCAGACATATTTTAAACTTTTTTCCAACTGAATTTTCACTCTGTTAGAGGAATTTGTGTGAGAGGGTCAGTAATCAACAGTCTGGGGAGAAATAAAGTGGTGCTATTTTAAACTCCCAAGAAAACACGAAGCAGGAAAGAAACCGAGCATCAAGGTCTAAGGGATCAAAGTGGAATGATGCTGAAGGCTTCTTTAGTGAACGCTCTCTTCCAAATCTTTGCTTTGATTTGGGAGAGAGTGTGGCCAAACATGATCTAAAGAAATATTTAATGAAGACAGACTTAGTAAAATAAGAATCTAAAATCTTGTTTTCCCAAACCTCTTGCCCACATGTACTGACTTTAAATGAAGGAGTTAACTGATTTTATAAGTTTAGTTAAAATACTGTTTTTGAGCAAAAGCTGATTCTGACAGGGAGGGAGAATGCATGTTTTTGTCCTCAAGCGCTATACTTAGTTATTTCAAGTAGGTCTCTTCTTATTGCACGGTTCTATGGAAACAAGACTGGATTTAATTCTTTATTGATAATATATTTTTTAAACTTAAAAATACTTCAGAAATCCTTTCTCTTATGCTTTAAAATCTTTGATTAGTTTTAAAGTCTGACATTATTTAGGAAGAGGGAGGGAGGATAGCAAGGTTTATTATTTATAGTGCAAAGTCAAGGAAATTGCTTCCTAAACATATGCTTGTTGTTAAGTCTATATACATGTGTTTGAGATTTCTGTAGTTGCCGCTACCTTTTTTTTTTGTTTTTTAAGATCATACTGTAAAGTAAGTTACAGTAAACAGTTCTTATGACAGAATAGCATGCATGTTTTGTGGGGGGAAAAAAAAACCTGAAATTGTTAGCAGTCCTGGGTTTTCTCTCTTTCTCCATTTGTTTTCTTAACAGTTCTGTCTGTGCTGTTGCCTTCTTACTTAAAAACACATCTAAGTTGTTGGCCTTTTAACAAAAGCATCTTGACAACATGTTATTCTCTTCCTTCCTTTCCCTTTCATATCTTTTGGAATTTCATGTTGGAACTTCTTTTTTAGTTTTGAAGCCATTAATGTGAAACTTTGAGAGGCTTATGTAAGCTGTAATAAGATTTTTTTTTTAATGGGAGAGTCTGTTGCGTAGTACAGTGCTGAAATGTGCGTTTTTATGCGATGGGGTTAATTTTTCGTGTATCGGAATTATATGTTGTAAGGGGAGAAAAACAGGGCAGAGCACCTACTGAGGTGTTGTTATGATTATACAAGTTACATTTTTCTGTATCCTTATATATACACGTAGCCAGTTCATGAGTAAGAAAATGCCTTAATGGCTTATAAGCTTTGGATGATTCTACTTTGGGCGTAGGAGAGTATGGAGTACAAGTTTATTGAATACTATGGATCTAAAGCAATCGTGCCCATGTAGGTAGTCAGGCCAGCCATCGTCTTCACTTCAGATGAGTTGCATCTTTGGACGTTGTCTCAAGTAGCTATTTATTGGGATGGAAGGCCGGCATGTGGGAGGCAAAAACGCTTACAACGTATAGCAGATAACCCTGTTGCAACATACACGAGTGGTGGTCATCAGCTTCAGTCAAGTATTTGAGAATTTGGTCTTCTGGTTTGTTTTGAATGAGTAGTTACTGGGAAAGCTAATTCCAATGTTTCCTTGTTTTCAGCAATAACTTGGTTTTAACAAATCCTGCTGGTATAACATGAGAAGAGCAGCAGAAACCTGGCTTTTTTATTCTTTCTGCTGCCGTGCTCTCGTTGCTCATTACTATTTCCTTCTGTAAAACCTGATGTGTGTATGCTAGGAACAAGTGGTATACCACCTAGTATGTTGTGGTAAGGACTCTCTGAGTTTACTCTTTGAAACTTTGGCTCTGAATTTTCCAGGATCCAGAGAGGAATGGAGACTCCATTGGATGTTTTGTCGAGGGCAGCATCGCTAGTACATGCTGATGATGAGAAACGTAAGTCTGAAATTTAGTTCTCTGCTTTGTTGGATTCAGATGCTTTATGTTTGCCTTATATATCAGCCTAGATGCTGGCTTTATCGATCTTTGCATTTTCCTGAATCTAAGACATGTAGAAAAATGTCTTCAGAAGCCCTTTAAAGGTCGTCTTCCTCGGGTGCAAAACCAATACATTGCACTTCAACTGGTTAGTACGCAAGAGAGAATCATTCTTGTTATTTTGAAAATATACTTAGCAATTCATATTAAGGTGCCTCTCTTTTCCCAATTGCATTTGCATTGTTAGTAGACAAAAAGTTGTCAAACTAAGGACAATTTGAGAACTCACGCTCCCTAATAATATCAGTTAGACCTGTTCTCATTTAAGAACACATAGCTGGGTGGGCATGAGTGTGTTGCGAAGATTCCCTTTCAGTTCATACAAACTAAGAAGTAGACCTTTGTCATTAGTAACGAGCACTTCCATTTTCCTTTCACTGCTACTAAAAGGTGAGTACAGGATTTTAACATAGTAAATGGTGTAGTTGCAGCTACAGAGGCTCATGTTGCCAATCATTTGGGTAATATTTTTGCTTTTAACATTCACGATAAGCGTTTAAGATGGATTAACTAATGTTAGAATAAGATTTTCAATTCTGCCAAATTGCAGTGCTACTTACCTTCATGCTTAGTAATAAATGTCTCCGTCAGTTTTTTTCTGAGTAGTATAAGCACTGAGGAAGTGTGTGCATCTTGGGTATCAATCTGAATAGATGCTGACTAGAAAAATGGTATTCTGGATTTCAAACTGTGTTTGTGTGTAGCTTCTGTGCATAAAATCACCTTTTAAGATGAATTCAGCTTTTCTTCTTTTGGTCTTTGTTCCTTTATTCTGTATATATTTTTTGAAAAGTAATTGCCTTGAATGTTGAATAAAAGAATTGATTTACTGCTGTAGCTAATCAACTTACTGAAAGAATTGCAAAGTAAACAAATACAGTGTATTTGGACAACAAGTCCCAGAATTCTTCTGTATATTCAAATAGTCAAGATAATGTAGCTCGCTCTTTCAGAAGATTGTAAAATGAAGGTTTCATGCCCTGATGAGCTCTTCTGATCACTGGCTCTTAGCTTTATAATGAATATTGGTTTTGCTGTTCTTTCACGTTCTCCTTGCTACTGGGTGAGTACCAAGTTTTTACTGATCCCACTGTAGTAGGATGATGTAGTTGATTGCTACAGTTATTGACTATTACTGGTAAAGTGAACAGCAGTGGAAGTCCTTGAGGAAATAATTTCAACCGTGATTTTGGCCTGGGGGATTTCTCTTGTAAACTAACATATATTTGTAGAAAAGGCAAAAGCTTAACCTATTTTCCTTTGACTACTTTTTTTTAAAATATATTTTGAATATGTATTCTCAGTTTTCTTAAGCTTAAATGCGTTCTTTTTGGTTAACTGTTGCCTAAGACTCTAGTTTGATTTTGAGTTCCACAGGGTAGGAATGTTGGGCTGGATTTAGAGAATCCAGAGGAAGTCTGATTCAGTGCAACTTGCATGTGAGGAAGCTGATATGTATCTGGTTCTAATTTACATTCCTTTAGTCTTACCACTTAGACTTAATTAGATTTATGCCACTCTGCAGCTTCTAGCTTATGCTGTCTCTGAGTTGTCTTGTTGTTGTGCATATTGCACACCAAGAATGCTACAGTACGAAAAGCTGCTAAAGGGAAGAAATGAGTAGTCCAGACCAGGCACTGAACTTGCACTTTTTTGTGTCAGCTTTTGTGGAAACGGCACCAGCCAGACTTCGCTCTGTGTTACAGAGTGGATACTACCAGCGTGAAGATAGTCTCGATCTTGAATTTAGCAATCGTCCTTGAGCTTTCCAGTAAAGTGCCTGGCATGCTGCCCCTGGAGTTCTAGCAGTGGTCCTCTCTGCATTTCTGTATCCCCTGTTCACTTTGTCTAACACGTAGAATTCTGCATAGAGTTCCTAATACTCTAGTCAGGACCAGGAATGCAATGATTTTTTTTTTTTTCCCTTTCTTTAATCAGGTTACTTTCAGATACTTGGTGTCTGAACAAACTATAGACTTTATTTCAATGATGTTTCTTGTATTTAAGTAATACATACAGGCAATTTTATTGTTGATTCATTGGAAAAAATTCCAATGGGTTCTTTTTGACATTTCTAATGATATCATGAAGTTTCCTGCTTCCAAAGTTTTGAATAAGGATTTCAGATTAATTTAGTTTCTGAAACATTTCTGTCTTACCCCGAGTCTTTTATTTTTGTGCTGGAATAGAAATTTGTCTAACTCCTGATGCCCTTTGCACATTTCATGGTCAAAATTTTATCCTATTTTTTGAAAGGAGAGCAAAGGAAATGTAGCTATATGCTATCCTGACATGACAATGCTACCAAGTAACTAGTGGTTAGATTCCACTAGTGAAACGATAAATCTACTTGTTAAGACGATTCAACTCACCTCAGATATTCTCATCTAAGCTATATGTTGTGTAAGAGTTGAAAACTGCTAATTTGCCACTTTTTAAAGATCATTTTAAGCTATTAAGATAATCCATTTTAACTATAATATCTCAAAATTACTCCTCTTCAAAGTAGTTTACTATTACAGTTTTTGTAAGAAAAAAACTTCTTCTCTGTCATCTTGTGTGAGAAGTATATGCATAATGCATATAAAATATTTTTGAAGTTAAACTGTGCGTACTCCTACACAAGGTATAAAGCTAGCTGAAGTTGTTAGTGGTTTCTTATTCATACATATCAATAATTTTCACTACTGCTTTTCTTGAAAGCGTTAGTACTATTTGTACGCACACCCTTGACCCTCTGGCAGACATCTTAAATTGCAAACTTTCACACCCCGATACGCTTTAATCCCATCTCAGGCTCAACTTCAAACTGATTTACATAGATCAGCACCTTCAAGTGCATTTACTGGATCCAAGCAGTGCAAATTCAGGTCCTTATTAAAAAACGAGGTTTATTTCCTGAAGCTGGTAGGTATTCAATTTTATTCTTGTTTGTCTGGGTGTATTCAGAGGAGGAATATTACCAGTATCTATGAATTTAATTCTTTCTAACATGAAGGTTCCTCTTATTTCTGTGGGCACTCTCTGCAGTGGCAAGTAATATAGAAGTGTCTTAATGTATATATAAATCTTAATAAATAAGATTTATTTATAAATCTGCTAAATACTTAGCAGCACTTAAAGAAGTGAATGAGATGTATGCCTGTGTAGATTTCCCAGAATGGTTATTGGTTTCTTAAACAAATACGACCTTGAGTTTTTTTGGTTTGGTTTGTTTTTTTTGCAGCCGCACCTATGTCAGTAAGGTTGGCCGTCAGTGATACGTTAGCACTGCGCGTTGCTTTCAACCGCATCTCTGTTTTATTTCGTGAACTGTACTACATACTATATTTCAACAGCTCCCAGTTTAAATCATTCTGAAATTGTTACCAAAGAAAAATTATGAAACACGTTCGGTTAACTACTGTGTCATGGAAATGATTAATTACAGAGAAGAAATGATTACTGTAATTTTGTATTTGTAACTGTTACCGCTGTGATGCAAGCAATTATTTAAGCTTATGGTATAGTGGATCTGTACTTAAACCCCTCCCCTGTTCCCCCCCCCAAAAAAAAAAAAAAATCCAAAAAGCTGAACAAAAGAAGACTGACACTCCTTTAGCGGTAATAACAGTTAAAGGAGAGGATAAAGATATTTCCTAATGGAGTTCATTGTTTACTTATTGTCCAAACCTGGACTTCCACTTTGGGGGATGGAGAGCACAGATGACATAATTATTAGCCAGTCACCTTGAAGGCTTGTCACTAATTGCTTCCTGGTCAGCAGTGAAGGGCAGGGGGATAGGAAGCCTGTGCTGTTTATGAGCAGCTCTTCAGTGCAACTATTTTATCTGTAAGTGGCATCTGTGAAGTTTTGCTGGGGTTTTTCCAGTGCTTCAGGAGGGGCCTTTGTGTGAAGTGAACATCTGTAAGAGCTGGGTATCTACGCTGTCTTTTTAATGCTATCAGGGCTGGAAATCTTATGGAATGTGCGTTACTGTACGATTGCAAAAATCAGGTTTACAATGAGCTGCTTGATACTACTCATTACTCTTCTGTTCCTCCTTTCCTATACTGCTCTTACTGGGGTTGTACTGATTTCTCATACGTTCAGGATTCAGGCTGGCTATTTTTAGAAGACCACAGTATAAGCTGGTAGTATTTAAGTAAAGACAAAGAATTACTGGAAGTACAGTTTTTCTTCCCATAATCGTGTTGATCAGCAAGCGTTCAAACATTAACGAGGATTATCATTTTGTATTCATCTCATATAAAAATAACGGTTTTGGGAACTGGTCTTTCAGCTATAAACAGTGTTTTAAAAGCATAATCTTGTTCTTGAGAAAATAGTGAAGGAAAGTGCTCATGAGGACTTGCACTGGCAGAACGTGTTGACAGCACCACGTACTCAGCCCGTGCTGGTTCGATAGTAACGCTTTACTTACACTTACCTCCAATATGCAAGTCCAGTTTAAGAATATGGGAACAAATGAGAAAAAACATATTGTTTCTTACTGTCTCAGAGTAATATAGTGAAAATTCTGTTGCTGGCAAACAGAAGAAAATATACTTCCACAAGGAAATGAAAGGTTTGGAAACAGCTAATAAATGGCACAATAAAGTCCTGGGTAATAGCTTTGCATTCTAATACATTGTACCAAATCCATACCTGTTGTGTCTTGATTTATGTTTTGAAAAACTGATACAGGACTAATTTAAAAAAAAAAAAAAAAAGAGAAAGAAAAAAAGGTGATCTTTGATCAAGCCATGCTTCTTGCACATGTACCATCAGTCGCGTGCGTCATCCATGTATGCATGGAAGCCTGGAATTGCTATTCCACACTTCTTGCCTGTGAACACTATTACTGTTTGGCAACAGTTTCTTTTATGTGGTTTAGTTTAATCCACTTCAAATAATTAAGCTAGACCATCCAGTGGATATTTCTAGTACAGAAGAATTATTGTGCTTTAAAATCCCTGCCCTTGTAATAAAATCCTCATGTAGACAAGATCTACAAATCAGTTTTTACTGTTCCTCATTCATATCAGTTAGTTCAGTTAGGAGAATGAATTTTGTGCTGGCTAACGTCTCATAATTAATAAATATGCAATGATTAGTTGTTTTGGATAGCTGATCCTAAAGAAGATATTACTTTAAGGCTGAGTTGAGAACCATTTATTGTTTTTTAACACTTTTGAAGAGGATGATGACTCTGTAAGCTTATTGTCTTTAAATACAAAACAAGCCATATTTATAATAGAATTAGACTTGAATGTTGCTATTTGTGATGATGTTGTTAATGATGAAATATTTCTAGCATCCCCAGGACTTTTCACCTACATTACTGTTTGTTTTGTAAATTTATAGCAAACTATGGGCAGTGAGCCTAAGGCAGGTTTTAATATCAATGTTTGCAGCAGTTTAAATAGCTTCCGTCCTACTGTGTGAACACTTAAATCAGCCCTGAAAATATTTAAGATCCTGAAGGTTTTTTGACTGGCTAAAAGTGAGGAATTGCATAGAACTTGCTATATGAATGCAATTAGTACAAAGGCAGTCGCAACAATCGGTTTCATTTGAGGTTTGCTTTTTGGGGAGGGGGGTTGGGGTTTTCTTGGTGTGGGTGGTTTTTTTGTTTGTTTGGTGTTTTAGTTTTTTTGTGGGGTCCCCCCCCACCCCCCCGAGATTCATCTGCTTCAGAAAAATGGGAAATGGTGATAGCATTTTTACACAGAAGTGAAATAGCAGTATCACGTCAGAGTCCTTGTTTATTTTCACAAGTTCGCCTCATTCCAGGTAGAACTGGGAGGAATAATGCATGCTTGTAGTAAGGATGATAAATATTATATAGCAAAGTATTACTTAAAACAAGATGAAAAATTTCTGATAGAACATAATCTTGTCATGTGACTTGTCCTTTGTGTTTTTATTTGCACATATATATCCAAAATAGCAAATCTGGGAACAAAGAAATAAATGGAAAGAGTCTTAGCTGCATGTTGGAGTTAAGAGGTATTTCAGTATTACTTCTCATTTATGGAACGTTTGTTTTAGGGGTGGAAGGGAGTCAAATTGGGTCAATAAGGGCAACCTGGAGTATGTTTAGAGTTCTTTTGAAATCTAAAATGTGTTTGTGTACTGAACCTTAATTCTCGGATAGTTTTAATGGTAAACTATTTTCCCTTTGTGCTAGAATTCTTCGTTTTGTGTCCCCAGCAATAGGTATGATACACTTAAGAGTTTAGTGCATCACCACTTCTCCGTTTCGTGTTTATTATTTCTGTAGTTTGTGATTATTCTTTTCACTGTAACAATGTTGAGAATGTTAATGTGATCTGTAGCACTTGGTGCTGTGCAAATACATGGGAAAAGGTAGTCCCTGTTCTCAAGACAGACCGTCGGGGGCAGGGAGCAGAGCACCGCTATCATGATCCGGGGCTGCTTCTCGTGAGCCAGCGGGTCAGAAGCAGAGATGCCAGCTCGTGTTTCTGGATTCCTACTTGTAGCACCTCATCCACCGCGCTGCCAATGCTGTAGCTTCTGCTGGTGTGCAGAGCAACCTGGCAAAAAAGTCCTAGCAGAGTTTGATGCCATGAACGCTGTTGCTACCATGGAAGTGGAATTCAGTGGGTAAGCAGTACTGCTCCTCTTCTGCTTGTCGCTTTTGGAATATTCAGGAAATAAATTGGTTATTGTCTTTTCCGGTAGTTCATAGTTGCACCATAAAATTGCTCGTAGGGAATTGTCCTTAAGAAATTCTTTGCTTTGAAGAGTATCACGCTAGTTTCTCTTCCTTTAGCTGGGCAAGTCATTATAGATAACCTTGAGATACCATGGCCAGCAGGGCTGACTAAATCACGGTCTTGTTTTTTCCCAGTTTAGGCTAGATAAAAATCTCCCTTATAATGGCAAGGTTGTATGTGGTGTTTCTACTAAAAATCTCGCTTCCTATGACTTTCAGGACTTCTCCAGTAAATGGAGGAGTCATTTTTGATCTTAACCTCCTACTTTTTGTTTTGCAGGACGATACTTGCTGAAATCCTACTTGGCTAGGATGAGGGCAACACAACCGCGTTAGCTCAGATTTTTCTTTTGCATTCTGTAAATAAATTTAACAGTATTTTGTATGCATGTTGTTCTCCCATGCTTTCAAAGTTTGGGGATTTTTAATCGGCGTTTGTCAACTCTTGGATGTCTCTTATTAACCAGCGCAGTGCAACCTTTCATTTAGAGCTTGACGACTCCTTCAGAAGACTTTTCCCTTACTCGGTTGAAAGGAGGGTGAGAAGTGCGTCGTGATTATTTCTCGTATGAAAATAAGTGGACTCTCCATATGGATGTTTGTTTCTTCTTTTATGGTAAATTAAAATACTGATTTGGTTGTCTTTCTACCAGGTTGGTGACTGGATGAATATGCCTGTTGGTTCAGAGAAGAGGCAGATATTTCATATAGGCAAAATGTTACGTCTTGAAAATTAGAGGTATGGTTAGACTTTGGTGTTCTGCAACTCAGTTTAATATACTGAATACTTTAATTGCAGAAATTAATGTGCAATTAAGCAATTGAATAGCTTTTATGAATTAGCAACTGTGCTTGTGGTCAGAGCTTATCTGCGATGTCTAGCAAAAGAGAAGCTTAAATTTTCTGGAGGAAAAGCTAAAATCTAAGAAGCAGTATCAGCAAAAATCTATGTTTGTAATCCCTCAACACCTACGAGAGGTGTTAAAAGTAGATTTGTCAGCTGGTCATTTATGTAATATTTAATCAACGGTAGGTTTTTTTTTAAGAGCGGGAGTCTTGTTAGTTTTGGAGCGAATTTGTGGCATAAATCATCTTCTTTTACTGAAAGAGGGAAAAATATGAAAGTGTGATGTTTCAGTTTAGTAATAACATGATGGAAAAACATACATGGTTCGGTCATTGAGATGCAGCCCGAATCATCTTTTGTTGCTGTATGAATACTGAAAGCCTTAAATAATAAAATTCCATGAGTA
Source organism: Fulmarus glacialis (assembly GCF_000690835.1). Classification (NCBI taxonomy): domain Eukaryota; kingdom Metazoa; phylum Chordata; class Aves; order Procellariiformes; family Procellariidae; genus Fulmarus; species Fulmarus glacialis. Next base: position 3,451 of record NW_009228857.1, on the reverse strand, counting down.
ATAACATGCATAGTGTTCTGCTTTTAAATTTATGAACCATACAGACCAGAAAATACTAATATCTTCTATTTTTTTAAATATCAGTTAATCTGTTTTTCAGTAAAATACCCAAATGGCTGAATTCCTGACCTTCTGCTTTTTGACTTTTAAAAGCCTTTATATTACTGTTTATATTACTCGGTATTTCACAGGGTAGCTTCCTGTAAATGGTGTCAGGGCCATTTCATCATTTTTAGGGTTTTCTTGAAAGTAGGGAGTGTTAAATTGGATAACTGGTTCGTTGGGTTGTGTTGTTCTGGTTTTTAAAAATAAAAAAATTATTCTTACCTCCAGAAAGCTTCACCCTTTTTTCCTCAAAGTTTATTGTAGCAAGGCAATAAAGACTGAGGAGAGTTGTGTTTTCAACTTGTTAAATAGGCTGGAAAATGGGGCAATTGTCTGCTTGGCGCCTGGATGTATTTTAATAGCAGTAGAACACCATTAGCACGGTCAGTGGAGTGACGGTAATGCCTTCAGGAACAAAAGTGTCTAAACATTTTTTTCGAATTAATTTTAAAAAACATTTGCAAGAGGTTCAGCTGCCTACAGTTTGTAAACATGTTGTAGCATCCTTTAACATACCAGATGTTTCTACCCGAGCTGCACCAGCTCAGGCAACAGGCTGCTCAGAGTTCCTGGGCAATGTCAGCCAGACAATACGTCTTTTCTTTCTGAATCCTTTGTAGCTAATTGGTGATAAAGTATTTGCTGTGATTGGTGGCATTACCTCCAAGTAAATTATGTTTACAGAAACCCTATCTCTTGAAGTTGTTGGGCGAATGGAGAGGAAGGAATCTTCTTACTAGAAAGGAATTTGTCATCAGATACCAACCATTGCTCTGAAAATCGCAGCTGACTGAATACCATATTGTTAAGCGTGATAGCACATACATAACGTATGGAACTTGTCAATGCACATGCCTCTAAATGATTGGGGTTTCTGAAATGCTATACTTGGAACTTGGTGCTCAATTTGTATATTTTACAATAACATTAATTTGTTATATCCTGAATTTTGAAACAATGCAGGGAAATTATTCAGGCATTAGGTTTTGTCTGTTAAGTTTTCTGGCAGTGACTGAAACGACATAAATGGACTGGTTTTTACAGCTAGGCAAAATATACTAGCATGTGAAAATCTGGCCATTCTTCATGTGGTAAATATTATTTGGCTTATTTCATTAAAAGAAAAAAGTTCTTCCTTAATTAGAAATACTGCAGGCTGACTTGTGAAATGCAGGGTGCTTTCCCAGGATGTTCTTTCCACATCTTGAAGAGCACAGAGAATCAGGACAAGCTTGGAAATTTCAGTGTCACACATGAAAAGCTAGTGTTCAAATGGGGCAGAATTAGCGAGAGGAAGAGAGTAAATATATTTCAGAAATACTTCGGATTCGGTGTATTTACTATTCTCCATCTACTTTTCCTTATTTGATTGTTTTTGTAGGTACTTATTTCAACACTTTCACCTTTCCAGACAGACGGGTAGAAACAGAGTGCTGTGCAACTTCCCCGTTGCCTCTTGCCGGTAGCCATGCCGTCCCTCCCGTCGCTCGGGTTCTCCCTGCCAGATGCCATACATTCTGGAGTGACTGCAAGTCATTTTCCAGATGGCAAAGCAGGGCTTTTCGGGAAAGAGAATGTCTTTGGTGCAATGTAGCGATTCTTACTTCTGTTCATGCAGGCGGGCAAATGTGGAGGTACCTTTTTCTGTAAGCAAATGAAAAGATTATATTTAAGAACGGAGGACTGAGTAAACTTTGTATTCAGTTAGGGTTTTCAAAACCCTATGCTGAAAAAAAGGTGATTTTAGTTAAATACATAGTTTTTGTACACACACAGTATGTTAAAACAGTATTAATGTTGTAAAGTCAATTCTTTTAGAAGCAGTGCGGTGTTAAAATTGAGGTGGTCCTACACAATCTTTAGTCCTTTTTCGGTTATACAGTCTTTGGTGAAACGATTATAGAATATTTACTGTTGTAAATAGAAATATGCAAGTTCTTAGTTAACGAGCATACGTTTGGTGTTTTCTTTTCCCTTGCTGGGAACCCAGACTTTATTTATGGTATGCCATTCAAATTCTGACCTGAAGGAGGAGGGATCTGAACACGGGTTTTCCAGTTCAAGATGAGTGTCCTAATTAATAGCTTATGAAATAAAAGGAGGATACAGTCAGTTATCACACTCTGTTTTACTAACTCATGACTTTTTGTTTTGTTACTTAAGAAAAAAAAGAAAAAAAAAAAAGCAGCAATGCTTTGTTTCAGGCTGAAGAGAACATATTTCTCCCCCAAGAAGCAAACACCAAAATTACTTGCTTTTAATTTTTCCCCT
>NW_009228857.1:0-1049 GCF_000690835.1 Fulmarus glacialis | reverse complement strand
TACTTGTGTAAGCATAATTCTGGCTACAAATCTGCTACTCAGCTATAAAGAATGTCACTAGAGAAACTTCTGACATCCATAAGCTTAAAAGGAGAAATGCTTCTTATTTAGCAAATTGAAGAGTGATTTCTTACTCTCCTCTGATTTTTTTTTTCCCCCCTTCTGGTCTGATTTTAAACTTACTGTTACATTCATTAAAAGGTCCCCCAAAACAGTACACTGTATTACACTTACTATTAAGAGTATTTTTGTCCATCCACTGCAACAGCATTGTATTAGGTGATAATACTTTCATAACACTGGAATTCAGTTTGCTTCAGGTATATATTTATGGCTTTGTAAGAGAGAGAAATTATAAACGGTAGTTGGACAGAAACAGTCTTTTGTGCAGTCTTGTTTTAAATCAAATAGTTTTAGTACATGCACTAGGCTTAATTTTCCGTAATTTTTCCACCAAAAGGGTTGTCAAGCCCTGGAACAGGCTGCCCAGGTTGAGTCACCATCCCTGGAGGTATTTAAAAGACGTGTAGATGTGGTGCTTAGGGACATGGTTTAGTGGTGGACTTGGCAGTGCTGGGTTGACGGTTGGACTTGATGATCTTAAGGGTCTTTTCCAGCCTAAACGATTCTATGATCCTATTCTACGAAACTGGCAATTGCAGTAACTGGTTTTATTTTCTGGGTCATGCCCATGTTGTCTGCTTGGTTCATGTGAAAACATCTGTGCATTACAGTTGGAACTTTATTACTGTAAATCTCTGGCCTTTATTTGCTTTCTTTAGAGCCAGATATATCTGGCTCGTAATAGCAGAAGAGTGACAGTTCATCTATGGCTCCATCTGTCTCTCTTTCCAGTTTTTGTGTCTTAATGCACCTCTTGCTTAGCCTGACCTGGAAAGCATTTGATTATATAAACATGCAAAAATGTTACTTTCCCCTCTGAACTTACCTCCAAATTATGAGATAAGTTAAGGACCTCTTTCAGTAGTTTTCATCCACAGAGTTACCTCATCAGTAGACAATCTCCTTCTATGACCAGGTGACCCGCC